>NC_063334.1:60553827-60613622 GCF_021869965.1 Rhincodon typus
TATCTCAGATTCTCCAGCATCTGCAGTTCCTACTATATCAGATGGAATAAGGGGGCATTTTCAGGATAACAACCTATAACTAATGGAGTACCTCAGACATCAGTGCTGGGGCACAATTATTGTTTTAAAATATATAAATCTTTGATGAGGAAAGTGTATGTACTATAGCTGAGTTTGCAGATGACACAAAAATAGGTGGGAAGGCAAGTAGTTAGCATAACTCCAAAAGTCTGCAAGGAATATAGACAGGTTGAGAGAGTGAGGAATAACTTTGTAGATGGAATATAATGGGTGTAATGCACTTTGGCAGAAAGAACAGAGGAGCTGAATATTATTCAAATGGAGAAACATTGCAGAGAGCTTTGGAATAGAAGGATTTGGGAGGCCTTATCCATGAACCATGAAAAGCTAGCTTGCATGTTCAGCAGGTAACAGGAAGACAAATGGAATGTTAGCCTTTATTTCAAAGGGAATGGAGTATTAATGTCTGAAACTATACAAGACACGGGTCAGACTACAGCTGGGATACTGCAAATGGTTGTGGGCCTCTTACCTTAGGAAAGATGTACTAGCATTGGAAGCAGTCCAGAGAAGGTTCTCTAGGCTGAAACTTGGTATGGAGGGACAGTCTCATGAGGTGAGGTTGAGTAGATTGAGGCTATACTCAATGGAGTTCAGACTAATGAGGAGCAACTTCATTCAAACATATAAGATTCTTGGAAGACTTGACAGAGTAGTTTCCGAAAGTCTAGGGCCAGAGGACATAACGTCAGAACAAGGGTCACACATTTAAGACACAGACGAGGAGGAAATTCTTCTCTCTGTGGGTAGTGAATCTGTGGAATTCTTTCCCACAGAAGGCTGTTGAGGCTGAGGCATTGAGAATATTTAAAGCTGCGACATACATTTTTTCAATCATCAAAGGAATCAAGGGTTATAGGAAAAAGGCAGGAGAGTGGGGATGAGGATTAACAGATCGGCCATGATGTCATTGAATGGCTGGGCAAACTCAATGGACTTAAGGGCTTGCTTCTGTTCCTACAACTTAAGACATTATGACGATGCAAAAGTGGTAAAATTGGTTTGCTTCCCCTTACTGTCTAATAACTCCATCCAAATCGATTCAATATCTCGATGCGTCAATCCAAGATCCTTTCTTACTAATGTACTGAAGTCATCCCATATTAAGGGTGTTACCCCACCTCCTTTATTTATTTCAGCTTATCCTCCTTACATGGATAATACACTTAGATATTTGCTTTCCAATATGGGGAGGTGATGGCCTAGTGGTATTACTACAGGACTGTTAATCCAGAGACCCAGATAATGTTCTGGCAGACCTGGGTTTGATTCCTGTCACAGCAGAATTTGAATTCAATGAAATCTGGAATTGGTTGACTCTTAACCATCCTGTGAGCAATAAATGCTGTCTAACCAGCAATGCCCTCATCCTGTCAATGAATAAAGGGGGAAAAGAAAGGTTTACCTGCCAAGTCTCTATATTAGCAAATAAATCTTATCCACTTCCCTCAATTTATGGATTCAAATGATCAAACTTTTCACTAACGCTATGATCATTCAGATGGAGTGCTTTTAACTCAGCATTTCTAACATTATTCTCTATTTTTATTCTATTCAATGCTTGACATTGCTTTCTCTATATATATATTTTTATTTATTATTCTTCTATTTCCTTTTACCAGTTTTGTTTCACTTAATGGCCTTTGATCTATGACCTGTGGTTAGCTCTGGACTTCTCCTTAGGCTCCCATTCCTCTGCAGGACAAGTTTAAACACTCCCCAAGAGCACTAGTAAATCTCCCTGTGAGGCTGTAAGCCTTGCTCCTGCCAAACCACAACCCATTCATCCAACCATGTGATCATTAAACTTCCATGTGATCATCCAATCATAAAACTTTCCTGAACTATACTCACTAGGGTATGGGACTGGGAGTAATAAGATTACTGCTTTGGAAGTCTACTACCTTTTGCATCTTCTTCCTAGTTCTCTGAAATCTGCTTTCGAACCTCATTCCCCCTTCCTAGCTAAGTCATTGTTGCTGACGTGGATCACAGCCTCTTGGCGTTTACTCTCTCCACAAGAAATTTTGCTCTCTCCTGCAATAGCCTTGGCCCTGGCACCAGGGAGATAACATCCCATCCTAAAGTCACATTTACAGCCACAGACACACCACTCTGTTCCCTAAACTGAAAAAAAAACCCTATCGGTACTTCTTTTCCATGCATCTTTTCCACCTACCGTACAACTGCACTATGTGTGGTGCCACTGACGTAGCTCTGGCTGCACTCCTGAACAACCATCATTCTCAACCCTAGCAGAAAGCAGAAAACCAGCTTGTGAGTGAAATTGTCTCAGGGGACTCCTACCTGACCTGCTTGGTTCTCTTAGATTGTTGAGTAGCCACCCATTCTTTATTTGTCTGCGTACCTCTCAGCTGCAGTGTGACTCCCTCCCTAAATGTGCTATCCACGTAGTCTACCAGCTCACAGATGCCCAACAGTGACTCTTGCTGCTGTTAAGTTCTAAAACCTGGAACACTAGCTTCTGCAGATATGTTCATCATGCATATTTACTGCATCCAGGACTTCCCACATTCCATAGGCTGTACGTTGTTCCACTCAGTTGAGCTGCCCTGCAAAATTTTAACTGTTCTAACTTTATTACAAGTGTAGTTTACCAATTACTCACCAGCCTGCTCTTTCTGCTGCACATACATAGAAGCCAAATATGGGAAGGTGAAGAATATAAATGCAAAAGGGAGAAAAAAAAGCACCCCTCCCCACTTCAGGTGACTTAGCACTCCCCAAACTTATTCTGCTTGAAATCTTTCTGTCACATACAAGCTGTATGGAGACCTTTCTATTTATTCCCCTTGGGAATTATTTAAAAACTGCCTAAAATTGGATGAAACTTGCTTTCCTGAGTTACCTTACTTTAATTCTGAGCATAATCCAAAATACTTAAAGACTGGCTATAGACTATACTTTCAGAAAGATATTTAGATCCCTTGACCCCATTAAGGATTGCTCCCTTTTGGCTGTTGGACATCACCATTTGCTGGAAGCACAATGCAGTGAGTTTGCCATGTAAGCTGTTGGCAAAGATGCAGCCATAGCATCGATACAGTCCGATGCCATACAGTCACATATCTGCTCTCTTTACTGTTCAGTCCTAACCACGAGAAAGCTACCTGCCTCTCCCTCTGCACTGAAAATCAATGCAAGAGACAGAGGCTGGCAGTTCCCATGTAAGTGCAAAGTGGGTGAGCATTAAGAAAACAAGCTAAGAGCAATGAAATGCATCCTGAATAAGTTCGTGTAATAGGTATATCCTTGCAAAGCCATCTGGCAGAAGCATGTAAATTATGGGCTGTGTTACATCCCATGTAAAATGTAAAGGGCTGAAGTGTTGTGAGACTGATCCAAGGGCAGGCATGGTGATGTAATGACATTGACAGTTTACCACTGCCAGCTTGCATGGATGAAAAGTCAAGAGGATCATGTCCATAGACCATACAGGGATGTTGTGTACATTGGATGATACATTGGAGGATAACTGGGACAAGGATCAGTGACTTATGGCTTCCAGATACCCATTTTGGTTTTCATGTCAGGAAGTTGTACCATCTAGTCCCTCAAGGAAGGACTGGAGAACTTGAAATGGTATACAATGAGGTGATTGGGGCCATTAATGAGATGTAAATGCATGGAAACAAGGTAGCCATCAACTCAATTACAAAATTTTGAAGTTACCATTTAAAGTGTAAGGGGAAACTTGGGGGAAAAATGTTTATGTTGAGATTCTAATTTTTTCATTCTCACCTTATTTTTCCAACTTCCTTGCCACTGCCCACACCACACCACTGAGGGGACAGTTCAGCTATTATTACAAACCTCAAGGTAGATTGAATTCACAACATCCCACCATTCAATTAAAGAGCAGCTATACTAGAAAATGGTCTTCACTTTGTATTTAGAAAGAGACACACAAAAATGGTTCCACTTTACACATTTGATCAGATTTGATGTGACATTTTCAATCAATTCACCTAATTATGCAAATGAATCATAGGTTGAGGAAAACACACCCTACTGTATTAGTGTAACACTTCTGTTTCTTATCCTGTGATGGGCCAGCCTGATGCCTGAATTGGTGCCAACAATAACACAGTCAGTTTGGTTTTATACTGTAGAATTACATCCAATGGAAACAAGATTAAATTCAGGTCATTTGGGACCCTTCGCAATTACTTAACAAAAAAGAAGCATTTAATTTGTGCTTGGGTAGGATTTGAACCTGAGTCCCAGAGGCACATATTATAATGCAGTACCCTATTCAGCCTTTATCTAGGAAATATTTCCACAAAGAATTTCTGAAAGCCTGATTGTAAAAATGCAACAAAAGGGAATACAACAATGTTAACTTGTGCAACCAGTTCTAAAATCAATCAAACTGCTCATTCTTTTGTTATCCTTAGTAGAATAAAATGGACAGTGCTGTCAATATCAGTTTTATGAGCACTTGAGCGAGGGTGTGTAGCCCAGCTGCTGGTGTGGGACTATCCAATTACAGGATGAACAAATGATAATGGGCAGAACGACAGATTGAGTGGAAAAGGTTCTTTCATCACATACAATTCCAGTTAGCTGCCCATAAGGGTGGGTACACTGAAAGAGAAAAAGATGTTGACATTTCCCATAGTCAGTGGAAACCGGAGCTAGCAAAATGAATGAATAGTCATCATTCAAAATAGAATAAGTAATTTATTACTAATGCATAGACTACTTTGTGCTTAGAATGTTACTTCTTGGAATTTTACAAAGTGTAAATTGAATGCTATACATTTGAAAACAGTTTTCATTATTTTTTGCCAAGCTAATGGCATGAAAATATTATATTTTAAAAGCACAGTCATGTATTTACCAGGGTAACTGCAATAACCAATCCAGGCTTCTAATATTTAATGTGGTTCAGCTTTATGTTTGCATGTGTACTCAAGGACTGCTAAATTACAGTCACATAAGGGCTATTGTAAGTAACTTTTAAATAACTATAAGAAACTGTTAAATAAGAGAATCAATCTTAATCTTCCACTGAAAGATTAATCATCTCATTCCTGACAGGAGGATTAGGCTGAAGTTGTTCCTTTAATTTAGTTCTATGAAGAGACATTATTAAACCAATATAAAGCTTGAGAGTTTCTATTCATTCAACTGTATTTCTCTCAAAAACAGTTGCACAATTATTACTGTGGGAACAGAAACATTTTTGTGCCATGACATTTAATACTGAGCAACTTGTCAGATTTTTTTTTACAGCGATCAAACTTATTCTGTAGAAATCAATTAGATTAGCAGAGTGGGAGTGCACAGCAGCCTGCAGCTGCAGTAGATCTACAAGTATGTGGAAGATATAGGTTTACAGCAGAAACAGCTTTACACTACTATGTCGTGTTTTGTTTTGGGAAAACCACAAAAGGACATGGAACTGCTATGACAGTCCTGTTGCAGTGGGATTGCTTCCCTTGGGTAAAACGTACATCTGTGCAATAACGTGAGGTCAGCTCATTTAAATAGCCCTTTCCATTATCATTAGCCTAACAGGCTAGGAATGCACAGAATCAGAAAGCAGGTTATCAGATGCCAGCAGCTCTTAAGAGGATGCTGATTACTGCTCCGAGAAATTACCTGCAAATATAAATCATAACAGAAAGAAGACAATATTGCAAAATGCTGCTTTGGTTATGCTTCTAAAAGAAGTAAAGAGCAGTAACTGAACGGAATGGACCGAAAAAAATTAGTGCTACCTCAGCTGCATCAAGAGGAAGCATGGGAAAAAATAAGCAGGAAATTTTTTGGGCAATTTGTGCTATTGTGTAAATCCTGGTGTCCGGGCACAAGGTGGAGATTTGGATTGTTATGAAAATAGTGAAAAATGATATTAATAGTATGGAACCATAGAACAATACAGCATGAAAGAAGGCCATTTGGCCCATCATATTGTTGCTGATTCTTTAAAAGGACTATCCAATTACAACTCATTCTGCTGCTGGTTCCTCAGCTCCACAAGTGCTATGTGCAATTTGTACTACTTTAGCTCTTTATCCAGTTCTCTTTTGACAGTTACTATTGAATCTGCTTTGATCAGCCTTTCATGGTAGTATATTCCAAATTAAAGCAACTCAGAAAAAATAACCATTTCTCCTCCAGTTCCTTTGTCAGGAAACTATTTTTCCTTATTTGCCCTATCAAAATGCTTCATGATTTTGAACACTGCTATAAAATTAACTCTTAATTTGTAATAATAGTTTCTTTAATCTCTCCACATAACTGAAGCCTTTCATCCCTGTTACTATTCTAGTAAATCTCTGGTCCTTTTCCAAAGCATTAACATCCTTCCAAAAGTGCAGTGCCTCAAACTGTAGCCAATACTCCAGTTATGCTGAAGCAACAATTTATAAAACTTTAACACTACTTCCTTGCCTATGCCTCTATTTATAAAGCCAAGAATCCCAAATGACTTGATAGCAACTTTTACTACATGCCCTGCCATCTATTGTTCATTTCTGCAGTCTATCTGTTCTCCTGAAGACCTACTACTGTCCTCTCAGTTTATACCATTTCTGAGTTTCATGCCATTACACAGCTTTAAAATTATGCCCAGAAGTGGTCCTAATGCAGCCCCTGGGAAATGCCACTGTAAACATTCTTCTGGTCTAAAAAATAAACTACTCGTCATTACTTGCTACTTTCTGTCCTAAAGTCAATTTTACACCATCCCAGCTGTTGTCACTAAAATTTCATAGGTTTCAACTTTAATGATGTCTATCATTCCTTTATTCATTAATGGCTTGAGGGCATCGCTGCTATGCAGCATTTATTGCCCAGAGGGCAGTTAAGAGTCAACCACATTGTTGTGGGTCTGGAGTCACATGTAGGCCAGACCAGGTAAGGATGGAAAGAAACCTAAAGGACATTCGTGAACCAGATGGGTCTTTCCCAAGTGATTCAAATGGATTCATGGTCATGATTAGATTCTTAATTCCAGATTTTTAAAAATTGAATTCAAATTCCACCATCTGCCGTGGCAGAATTCAAACCTGGGTCCCCAGAACGTTATCTGGGTCTGTGGATTAACAGTCCAGCAATAATACCACTAGGCCATCACCTCCCCTACAAGAGGATTGTAATGATTTATTGTAATGCTTCATCGTATATCTTAGTAAGTACATCAATTGCTTTTTCAAACTACATTGTGATGTCATTAAACAGCACAAACAAGTATAGTCAAATACTAAAATAAAACAAAGAACTGTGGATGTTGGAAATCTGAAACAAACAAAAACAGAAGTTGATGGACAAACCCAGCATGCTTGGCAGCACCTGTGAAGAGAAAACACTGTTAATATTTTGAGTTCAGTGACTCTTCTTCAGAACTGATAGCAGCTAGCAAAAGGTGGTATTTATGCTGATGGTGGGAAGCTGTGGGATATGGAACAGTGAGTGGATAGTTGGAAAGGGAACCCAGAGAGAGAGAGAGAGAGAATAACAACTCGGCAGACAACGGGATTGTTGACAGTAGGCTGGGGAAGAAGAGATACTAGATAAGTGATAATAGGGGATGATGAACATTTGAAAATGTGTTAGCTGTACTGAAAGCAACCATTTCAAGACAGGGCGTGGGTGTGGGGGCGGATAATAGACATGGAAGGAGGTGGTCAAGCTCTCAAATTTTTAAACTCAATATTGAGTCCTGAAAGCTGTAAGGTACCTGGATGGAAAATGATTTGTTGTTCTTCCAGTTTGTGTTCAGCTTCACTGAAGCACTGCAGCAGGCCAGTGACAGAAATGTTGGCATGGAAACACAGCGGTGTGCTGAGGTGGCAGGCAACTAGAAGCTCACAGTCATTATTATGGACAGAGCATTGGTGTTCTGCAAAGCAGTCACCCAGCCTGCATTTTGGCTCGCCAATGTGGACAGACTGCATTGTAAGCAGCAAATACAGTAGACCAAATTGAATGAGGTACAGGTAAAATGCTCCTTCACCTGGAAGATGTGTCTAGGGCCTTGGATAGTAAGTAGGGAGGAGGTAAACTGGCAGGTGTTACACCTTCTGTGATTCCGTGACAAGGTGTCCTGGGGCTGTGGGCAGGTGTTGGGAATGGAAGAGGAGGGGACCAGAGTATCCAGGAGGGAACGGTCCCCATGGAATACTGACTGGGGTGGGGAGGGGAACGGCAGAAATGCGGCTTATTATCCTTTGGGTATGGAGGCTGATAGGGTGGAAGGTGAAACCCCACTATTTGGTTGTCAGAGCCCTTCACTATGTCTGATGCATTTCCCGCATTTCTTCCCTCAATCCTTCTCTTCCCTCCCACAACAACTATAGGGTCTTCCTATCCCTCACTTTACACCCAACCATCCTCTGAATCCAGAGGATCATATGTTTTCTAAACTCTAGCGAACATAGTCCTAACCAATCCAGTTTCTCATCATAAGTCTGTCCTGCCATTCTAGGAATCAGTCTTCACCTGACGAAGGAGCGGTGTTCCAAAAGCTCGTGATTTCAATTAAATCTGTTGGACTATAACCTGGTGTCATGTGACTTCTGACTTTGTCCAACACCAGCCCCTCTGTATCTTATCGTTGCACTAGACATCCCATGTGACTATAACAAAGGCAAATTTTCCCTCCTCATGCTTCTTGACCCGTTTTAGCCTTTGACCAGGTTGAGCAGACTCCCTTCTCCATTGCTTTTTACCTTTTAACTAGCTGGCTGTGACTATACTGTCTGCTTCCATTCTTACCCATCTAATCATAGTCAAAATATCATTTTGCAATGGCTCTTTGCCTGCTTCCACTCCTGTTACCTCTGATGTTTGCAAGGAACTAACCTCTGCCCCAATCTATTTAATATTATATGTACAGACTTCCCTGTCGTGACATGACCTGCAGACACAATGTTAGTTTTGACACACACTCTGACAACATCCCACTCTACTTCATCAAACCTTCTCTCAACTCTACCACTGCTAATTTGTCATATTACTCATCCAACATTTTATCCAATTAATGGTGGATAGCAAGAGCTAAACTACTGTCTTTCATTAATGTGAAAAACTCCATTCCCTAACTAGCAGCCTCATCTCTCTTACTGGCAACTTATTGTGGTTTAGTCAAAACTGTTTGCAACTTTGGTGAATCACGTGTCCCTGAGATAAGCTTCTGAATACGTTCCCACATTATTACTTAAAATGCCTATTTTGACCTCTGTAACATCCACCTTACACTGTCCTGCTTTAAGTCATCTGCTGCTGAAATTCTCTTTAATGCCTTTATTACCTCTACCTTTACTGTTCTAATGCACACTTGACTGGCGGCCATCATCTAACTCTCTGTAAATATGGGTTTGTTCAAAACCCTGTTGCATGTGTCCTAATTCACACTAAGCAATGTTCATCCTCTAAATTTGTACTCACAAACTTTCATTGGCTCACCCTTAAACAGTGCCTTGATTTTAAAGTGCACATCCTCATTTTAAGATTTATCCATGGCCCCACCACTCCCTGTCTCTGTAATCTCCTCTAACCCCATAATCCTCTGTGGTATTTGCACCACTGCTTCTTGAGGTCTGCATTTGGCTGTTAAATAGAAAAAAAAGACTTCCATTTAAAACAATTTTTCAATGAAGTTCAGGGCTAAATTTTAGAATTGTCTCCCTAAGCCTCACCCCTTCTCCACTTCTCTATGCTCCTTTATGATATTCCTTACGTCCAAGCTTTGACCAAGCTTTTAACTATCTGTCCTAATATTGTTGTAAGTGGCTCAATTCAAATTTTGCTTTAAAACAGTTTTGTAAAGTAACTTGGGCTTTTGTGGCAAAATGCTACATAATTGCAAGTTGTTGTTGACACTTGCAACATCCATTTCGTTAATGAAGACAGATTCAACATGCTGCTTAACTACCACAACCATGGCTCCTGCCTCCAAAGGAAATTTCTTTTTTGATTTCTAATCTGCTCTACACTTTCTCTGATTCTCATTTTGCCATTAATAGTGAAGGCAAGTAACTCAGTTCCTGTTTCCCTAAAGTTTGGTACACCATCCACAGGGCATGAGTCATGAGTGTGATGGGATACTATCCACTTGCCTGAGTGATTGTAACTCAACACTCAACAAGATCAACATCCTCCAGGACAAGCAGTCCATTCAATCAGCATCACATCCACCACCAACAGCATTCACTCCCTGAACCAATAACACACTGTGGCAACAATGTGTACCATCTAACAGATGCAGTGCAATCACTCACCAAGGGTCCTTAGACAGCACCTTCCAAATCCCTGATCTCTACCACCTAGATGGACAAGGATGGGAAGTGCATGGGAACATCACCACCTGCAATGTCCCCTCCCAGCCTCTCCCTGTCCAGACTGGGAAATATATCACTATTCCTTCAGTGTCGCTAGCTTAAAACCTTGGAACTTCCTCCCTCATAACATTGTGGGCGTATCTACACCACATGGACTGCAGCAGTTCGAGAAGACAGCTCACCACCATTTTCTCAAGTGCAACAAGGGATGGGCAATGAATACTGGCCCAGTCAGCAGTGCCCACATCCTGTGAGAGAATTTTTTTGAAAAATGCGTAACTAGCTGTTGGAAAAACCTAAGTGCCATTTTTCTCATGCATGTTGTTCTGTTTCTGACTGACCTTTGAAAGGCCTTCATCTTATATGAAAGCTGCAGTAGTTTCCCCATTTAGTCAAGTATTTAATTTACCACTCAGTCTCAATTACATCATCAAACACCAATCTACATTTAAAGATGTACTTCACCATGGTTATGTAGCTTCCTACTTGTGTAGAACTGTAAGCATTGAAAATAGTGGGATCTCGTGTGAACATTGGTGAGAAACTGCTTATCTACCCATTCCACAAAGATCAGGTTAAATTCCATGTTTGATGCATGGATTTCACTGTTCCTTTCCTTTTATACCAAACAGCTTGAAGGAGAAATTTGTCAAGGCCAGTAGTGCAAATCAAACACTTCCATTGAGCTGGAAAAGAGTGGCCAAGATTTTTAATTCTAAACTAATTAAAAGCAGTCGTGAGGTTAGAAAGTGAATCTCTATAAAGGATTTGACTTACCATGCTGTGAACTTCAGAAGATCAGGTTGCTGAAAGATCAGCTGTCTTTTTGCTATGTGCCGAAATTGTGTTACTCACAGACTAATGTCACTTCCCTGGCATAACAGCATCCTGACAATTACTGCTTAAATGCAGGCATTGAACAAAGTATTTTGTTAAAACTAGCCCCAAAAACTTTGAGAAAGTTTCAAAAAATTCTCTGCTGCTTGTAGTCTCAAAGATTTTCAAATGGTTGTGCTCCATTTCCAAAGGTACTTGTCAATCATAAATACAAAAAAAAGGCTTCAACCTAGAATCATTTAATAAATAGAACTCTCAATCTTTCTCAAATAGCCATATCCTTGATTAATTGAACTATTTCTAGAAATAGAGCTGAGATGGGGTCTAATGATCTGTGAGGATTATTATTACGTAAAATGTCTAAAGCGGGTTTTTTGGTGACGCATTCTGTGCATAACTCCCTTATGTTTCCGGTGACAGCTATACTATTTAATCTTACTGACGAAAGCATATTGGGATACTTTTAAGGAATTACATATATAACAATGATCCTATTTTACAAACGAAACCAGTTTCTGTGTAAAGTAGCTGTCTCAGCTTCATGATGCAGGCATCTAAGCTATGATGATTGTGCTAACTACTGACCCAAGGTTACAGTTTGGAGGATTTAGCTCCAAATATGTTTGAGACTGTTTTGATTTTCTTTCATTTTCGTCCTTTTTTCACTCTTCATACATTCCTTTATTATGCTTGTTCACTGCTGTCATCATTGAGTAGACAGAGGTTTATTTTACACGTCCCTGGAATGTGGACACCACCGACTAAGCCAACATTTATTGGCCAGGCCTAATTGCCCAAAGGACAGTTAAAAGTTTACAACATCACTTTGGTTCTGTAGTCACATATAGGCTAAACCAGGTAAGGCAGATTTCCTTACGTAAAGGACATCAGTGAAACACGTGGGTTCGTAGAGCAATCAACAAGATTGTCATTAGGCTAGTTTTTCTTTGAACTCAAATTTGAACCCTATGCCAAGATGATTAAAATTCATGCCCCCAGGACATTAACCTGGGCTCTAGATTTCTAGTCTACTGACGTTACCACTGCATCACTACCCAATGGATTACGGCCAATTTCTGAAGACATCAAACTTGAGGAGGATAATCCGTAAGTCTTCATGGTTGACAGAGTCAAGCTTTTTGTGAGGATAAGAGGTTATGTACAGCTGTTCCTTGCATTTTACTTGAATTTGCTGTGCAATGTCGATGATATCCATGAAGCCTATCGATGGGAGAGAAGCTCAGTCCGATAAAAGAACTTTGTTGCATTGGTTCAGCCTGTGACTTACAGCAGGGAGGTTCCTCAAACCAGTTTGCATCCCTGCCAGAAAATAGTCACAGTTACATGTCCTGAGATTCCCAGGATGCACTCCTCCTGTGAAATATAGAGAATGGCATTGTGTAAGCAAGGCAGGAGTGTACCTCTGCTGTGTTTCGGAATTTCAGCAGGCAGTCCATCTGCTTCAGAGGTTTTGTTTCTTTTTAGCTGTTGAATGGCTATTTCAATTGCTCTCTAAGTACAAATATACAAATAAGAAGCAAGAGAAGGCCACTCAGCCACTTAAGCCTATTCTCCCAGTTAATAAGGTCACAGTTGATCTGATTGTGGCCTCAACTCTAGTTTCCAGTAATTAAGACCCTGCAATTGTAGATACTCACTTCTGTAACTGCCACATGACACTAGTTTCTAGCTCACACTTACTTCTGGGCTTCTGTTACAAAATATGTAATAAAAAGCTTTGCCATTGGGTGCTGTTCCTGTGTTGTTGATCTTTCTACAAGTTTGTATGATGGCTGATTGACTGACATGTATCCGCATGAGTAGTTCATAAAGCCATAAAGCCTTCATAACTGTAAATCTTACTTCTCTTGCATCCACTGGAATTCTCTGCTCTTGAGTACATTGAAATTCTCACCATTCTTACCTTGTGTATTGAGCAATGATGTCCAACACTGCTCCTGAGCTGTGTATGCTGCAATGCCAATCACCACCGCGCTGGGGTTGGGGTGGTCTGGTGCTATTTTTCTCTTTCCTTGACTGTATCAATGATCTATTTGATTTGCAGTGGTAAAGGAAAACAGCTAGTGAATCTTGATGAGAAGAGGCAGTTGTTTTAAGCAAGATACAATTTATTGCATGATAGCAAGCATGCACAAGTTATCTAAAGTGGGATTGGTTAGCTCAGTTGGCTGGACAGCTGGTTTGCAATGCAGAACTCAATTTCAATGGTCACCATAAATATCCCATCTTCTCAACATTACCCTTTGTCTGAGGTTTGGTGACTCTCAGGTTAAACTACCACCAGTTGTCTCTCTCTGTTGAGAGAGCAGTCCTCTGGGACTACAGCAACTGTACGTTAGTAAGTTAGAAATTGTTACTGTAGCTGTAAGGGGGTCAGTGATATAGGTCTTCACTCTACAAGATCCTAAGCTGTTCTGTGTTTACCCACCCAAGTCCTTATGACATGATCTGTTTGAGTGGATTGTAATGCGATTAACTTCAAACCTTTCAAATGCATTACCTCATACAACACTAAGTCAAGGCAAAGTCCCAAATGCTGATTGCTGAATGACTTGATTGGCCTTCCCTGAAAGACGACAAGCAATCTCTTCAGCTAGCTGCTCTCCCTTTGCTACCTCAACAAGATCCTGCCCAATGTTCTATGATGTGTTTGCTTTATTCATATCTATCCTACACAAAATGTAACATTGACGAGTACTGCATGCCTGATTTTCACAGAACATACAGTAAAATAATTAGCCACAGTGTGTATGGTGGGGTTTCTGATGGCTTCTTTGTTTCTACTGAACTGGTAGTTCCGTCAGCTATAGACAAACAAATTGCACTGATGAAATCTGTGCTTCGACAGTTCACAATTATCTGTAGATGTTAGAAGAAATATAAAACCCACAGAGGAAAAGGGAATTCAAACTTCGAAGATCAGCATTTTAATTAAAACCAAGTCTGCACTGAGAATGTGGCCAATCTAATTAAATACATAATAGAAAAAAAAGTTGGCAATGTAGCTGCCATTCGTATCACTTTCTAGTGAGGCTCTGTTGGTCTTGTGTTATACTTGTACCATTGTGTACAAATGAACAAATGAAAAAGCATAGCACTGAAACAGGCCTTTTGGCCCTCCAAGCCTGTGCTGACCATCATGCCCTAATTAATCTAAAAACGAACCTGCCATTTTTTTATCTGTATCCCTCTATTCCCTCCCTATTCATGTACTGATCCAGGTGCCTCTTAAATGTCTTCAATGTGCCTGCTTTCACCACCTCTTCTGGCAGTACATTCCAGGCCACTACCACTCTCTGCGTGAAAAACTTCCCTTGCACGTCTCCCTTAAACTTTCCCCCTCTGACCATGAACCTGTGCCCCCTTGTAATTGAAACTTCAACCCTGGGAAAAAGCCTCTGACTATTCACCCTATCTATGCCTGTCATAATTTTGTGGACCTCTATCATGTCTCCTCTCAGCCGCCGTCTTTCCAGTGAAAACAATCTTAGTCTTTTTAACCTTTCCTCATAGTCAATGCCGCGGAGACCAGGCAACATCCTCGTGAACCTTCTCTGTACTGTCTCCAAAGCTTCCACATCCTTCTGGTGGTATAATGACCAAAACTGCATACAATATGTCAAATGTGGCCGAACAAGGGTTTCATATAGCTGCAACATGTTTGGCCAACTCTTGTACTCCAGGCCCTGGGCGATGAAGGCAAGCGTGGCATATGCCTTCTTAATCACCTTGGCTACCTGTGTTGCCAATTTCAGGGAACTGTGAACCTGCATGCCAAGATCCGTTTGAATGTTAGTGTTCCTAAGGGTTCTGCCATTTACAATATAATTCACACCTAAATTTGATCCTCTAAAATGCATTGCCTTACATTTGTCTGGATTAAACTCCATCTGCCATTTCTGTGTCCAAGTCGCCAATCAAATGGAAAAAATTCCACCTTTGTTGTTTGTAACAATAAAAGCAGTTCATCAGGAACATATTTACTATTCTGTTCCAAATAGTGTACACAGGAAGTTTTGTCCTGTATTTCTTCACATCAACTATTTAAAGGTGATTTTTATGGGCAGGATCTTACTTTTGTTTGGCTAAGTACCAGTTACATCAAGTTTTTGGATGAGTTTTTTTTTCCATGAGGCTCAGAGGGCTCTCTCGCCATTATCTTACCAAATTTGCCTCAGTAACCACCTACCCATCCCTATAGCATCTGTCTCATCTGATTCTAACCTTGTCTTTGCACATGCTGTTCCCAGAACAAGTCACCACTGTCAGGATCTCTTGGATTAACCCACATTCCTAGCACTAGTGCCATCTTTTCTGCATTTGGACAAGCTCTGTCAGTGTGGAGCTACCCTGCCCGGCTCCTGACATTTGCTCTGGACATGACAGTTAAGGGAAATTTGGCTTTCTGCTTTGTGGGCATGGCGACACGCAGGGAGAAGTCCTCTTCACCCAGAACCAGCAGACGACACTACCCACCAAACAATGCCAGCCTGGTCTGAGATTACCACTCAGCTCAGTGCAGTCTCAGACATGTGAAGGCTGTCAGCGTTTGTGATCTGCTACCTCACACACACCCTATCTCTGCTACTGTATCCACCTCCCACCAAGACACATGCGCTATTATTCTCAGTATTTCCTGCAACATCTTCCCTTACTAGCTGTCACCCACCCCAATGCCCAATGTCACTAATCCTGGTTGCCCCCTGTGCTGCCTACTCACTCAATTGGGCACTTCTCCACCAGCACCAACAGTAACGGGCTTTCAGTAACACCCACTCACATCTCCCTTAATACCCACCTCTCCCTCATTCCAGGATGGAAACAGCCCACAATAGGGCAGATGGAGTCAAGATGGATGGTGGGTTGACCAATATTGGGGACCTCACTCCTTATGTGGAGAGCTTCCTGTCTCTGGCTTACCTGAGCAGCTGACTGTGTGGGGTTAAGCCCCTAGACTGGTATTTGTGGATGCCCTTGACTTGGTGTGCCAGCCAAAATGAAGGTCCTTTGAATCAAGTGGTGACCTGAATTCGCCAAGCACCTGCTCTGACTTCCATATCGAGATCTTCTTGATGTCTAGCTTGTTTGGTGTGTCTGGTAAGATAGGAAGTTTAGTATGAACGAGACAGTTTGTGGTATTAATAAGGCATTCATCAAGTCATAATCCCTCTTCATTGACAACTTGTTGAATTTTATAGGTTTCTATGAGCTCCCCATCATTCATTTAAACATCAGTGAATATACTCCTAACCAGTCCAATTGTCTTCATCCGTCCTGTCATCATAGAAAGCAGTCTGGTAAATCTCCATTGCACTCCTTTCATAGCAGGAACATCCTTCCTGGATAAGGACACCAAAACTGCACATAATATTCTAGATATATTCAGCTAGACTTACGAAGTCCTGCACAATTGCCAGAAGTCATTCCTGTTTCTGTACTCAAGTCCTTTCTGTATGAAAGCCAACATACCATTTGCCTTCATCACTGCCTGCTGCACCCATGTGCTTACTTTCAGTGGCTGGTGTATCGGTCTTGTTGTGCCTCTCCCTTTCCCAATCTATCACCCTTCCGATAATAATCTGCCGTCTCATTTTTGCTTGCAACATAAATAGCCTCACAATTATCCACATCATATACCATCTGCCATCCGTATTCACTCAACGTGTCCAAATCACAATGAAGCATTTCTCTATCCTCCTCGCAAATCACTCTCCCATTCAACTTTGTGTCATCTGCAGACTTGGAGATATTCCATTCAGCTCCCGCATCTAAATCATTAATATATATTGAGAATAGCTGGGGTCCAAGCACTCTTCCCGATTGTACCCCACTGGTCACTGGCTGCCACTCTGAAAAAGACGTGTTTATTCCTCCTCTTTGTTTCCTGTATGCCATCCATTTCTATTTGGTTCTCTATTCTCTAAACAACTAGTTTTTGATCCACACATTATGTTGTGTGCAAAACTAATTATTTCCACTATGTTATTTGCTGTCAAACTGATGTGCCATTGATATAATTTTCTATTCCCCTCCCTTCTGTCACAATGTATATAGCTACCCTATTTCGCAGATGGTGTGCAGGGTCCCTGCTCCATTATGGAGGCCATAGGCCCTGGACATTTGGTTGGTGATCCTGGGGACATTGGTTTTTAGATGGGTCAGACATGCTGAGGATCTTAAAATAAAACAAAGCACTGTGCATGCTGGAGATCTGAAACAAATAAAAAGGGGTTTACTGGAGAATCTTGGCAGGTCTGGCATCATCAGTGGAAAGAAGACAGTGTAAACATTTCAAGTTCAGTGATCCTTCTTCAGAATGGATAGCAGCTAGGAAAAGGTCTCCTCCTGTCCATCTGTCTCCTCACCTCTTCACTCCTACCTCATAATCAGCATAAATACCATTTTTTCCAGGCTGTTATCTTCGTATGTATCTGAACAAAGTCCCTCATCACCGAGACCTCAGGGTTAACTCTTGCCAGGGATTCCAAAGGTGCCTGGTTTCCAAAGTCCTCTGATTGCCAGTGGCCTGGGGAGTTCCTCCCTCAACCATCTGCAGAGCTGTCAGTGTGTCGGATTCGCTGTGCCCCCTTATAGACCCCGCTGAGATATCCTCATCTGTGCTGCTGGGGCTTCCACGAGGCAGTGTTGACAATAGTTCCTTCCATGTGCCTGCAATGTCATCCAGGCAAATCAACGTACTCTCCTCTGGGGGAGATGAGGTGGTCCTTGGGAGGATGGGTCCACCTACAGTGAATAAAAGGCAGACAATGTTGCAGCCACTGGTTAGTTGTGGTGTTAGATGCCTGGTTAATGTGACCATTGCAGTGTATGACACACTACTATTTCAGTTACTGGGGCATTCCTGCATTCCTAAAGGAGTGGACCCTGTCTTCTCCTGCAAAGGAAGGATTCTTCCTTTGAAGGGGGTGAGAATATGCAGTACAGAGGGCATGTGGGGTTAGTTGTGTGGGAGAATGGAAGTCAATGAGAGGTAATGAGAGATGTTGCATGCAACAGAAGGACTATCAGAGAAGATGCATTGGTGGGGAAATTGGTGCAGTGACACAGGTAAGTGTGAGGCAGCAAAGAGAAGGATATTACACTTACCGTTGCAGAGCAGAGGTCATTCACCTTCTTCCTACACTGTTGCCCAGTCCTCTGAACCTGGAGATGGCACTGACCTGGGTGGAAATTTCCAAACACACTGGCATGGTGTAGTAGCATGATTCTCTCTGCCGTTTCTGCAGGAAGAGGACACCTCCCCTCTCCACCATCCCACACACAAGTCCCTCCCTAGTCTCTCTCAGAGGACTGTGGTGCCAGCCTCCTCTTCTCTGCTTTGTCTCCTTATTTTTTCCACAGTCAAGCAGCACAGTTTGCAGATGGCAGCGTTCAAACAGGGAGTTTGAAAAATGGCACAAGCTTAAGGGATGCTTGTCTTAGGAAGGATCTTCACTGAGCAGCGAGCTCCTCTGTGAATGGGACATGGTGAAACAGGGCAGAAATTGAACATAACTCTTGCTGGAAAGGCTGAAAAATCAATTAATGGTTCAGGTTTGATAAAGACTTATAAGAAAACCTGCTCAGTCTCACAGCAAAAATCACTGCACAAAACCCAATGTGAGTTGCACTTTCATATTTAGAGTCCCATTTCACCGTTACCTGAAATAGGTTATTTAAAATTGAATCCATGCTCTCTCTGGACTTTTGCTTCCATTTATTATATTTTTCTGTCTTTATGATTACATTTTACCAAGTACTGAAGTACAAAATCTCCACTGACTGCATTGTAGGGATGGTTTCTTCATCTGTATCGTACCTTTCCAAACCATTATCTGCTTTGTTGCTGATTCTGCTCCTTAGTGGATTTAGTTGCTAACCCTGAAGCATTATTGTGTCTAGTAAATTGTCTGTGCCAGTTTACCACTCCTTGGTTTGTCATGAGCATTCCATATGCTGGGAAGATTTTGGTAGTGGTAGGTTCAGTTCCATGACTTCCCCTTGTTGGAGCTTACTCCTTGTGCTGTCGGTTATTACTCAGTCTCTTTATGATTCACCTGCTACTCTGTTCTGTTACGATGTTTGCTCTTGAATCTTCTCTAGCTGCTGTGATCTGTTACTACGGTTCTCATTTGCTGTCATTCTCCGTTATCATGGTAATAGCTTTTGAAGAGGTTGGGTGCTCCACATCACTTAAGAGAGACTGCTGAGCCTAAGGTCTTTTTAAGATTACTGCTGAATTGACATTTAATGAATAATTTACACTCTACATAGTGGCATCTCTCTTTAAAGTCTCTCCATCATGTGATCCATACATCCCTAATGACATTGTTTATTATTTACATATTGGAATTTTAACCCCTTATTCTACATGCTCATCCTCAACCATAGAGATCTGCTATAACCATGGCTGAATGGGGCCAGAAAGATGAGTCTGTGAGCCTTCAAAGATGTCAATAGTCTCAGCGTTTTAGTTGTTTAACTTCTGACATTGGCGAATAAAATCAATATTAGCGCAACCTTTGAACAGAATTTCTTCATGAGCTACTGTCAATAATTTCGCTGTTTCCAGCAGGTACAATAACAACTCAAACAATTCCATTATGGAAACGACAGTAAGTTCATTAATAACATCTTGGTGATGTTTATTACATTCTGAAATATGATTTGTATTTTTACATCATGCTTGTTAATTGGAATATACTGTTCTAACAAATTACAGATATGAGGCATAATGCTGTCCACTATGTCAACTGCATTGTTTGCTCAATAATTTTGAATTGTTTCAAATGTCAACCAGTTAATGGCTTAAGCTATTGAAAAACAGGCTTATAATGAACTGCATAGTAAATAAAATGGCCACTGCCATATTAGATACATTTTGATGCTCCTTTTATTTTGGAAATTTTTTTGTGGGATAATAATTCCATAAGGATACATTGGTTATTTGCTGTAATTTGTTGAACCAGGGAAAATAATGGAAGTCCCAGGATAAAAGATTAAAACTAATAATTTGTATCATTTTCCTAAACAATGTTTGACTTGATTCTAACTTAGAACTCAAGTGAAGACAAAAAAAAGCATCTGCAATGCATTGCAGTTGTTCAGGATGTTTTGTGCTAATGGAATGAAGAGCTATTTTTGAATACTAACGTAATCAAGGGATGTGGGAATAAGATGAGCAAATACAGAAGAAGTAGGTCATCCGAGATTTAGTCAATGGCATGTCCTTTCCACATTGGAACCAGAAACGTGTGCCTCTTCCACTTTCTGTATTTTGCCTTTTTCTGCACAATTGGGATAGGAAAAGAAGGGAACAAAAATGATCCAAGGCAAGAAGCAAAGCAGTTATTGTCACTCCTGGCAATCATTAAGCGTTGTATGTCAGTGTAGGTGCTCGTGTGTATTATGTGGAGCTGCGCCTGGAGCACTACGCTGCTTGTCTTTACTGGTCTCCAAGGGGAACATCAGAAAAGTACAATTTTGAGCTAGTTGCATAAAGGCAAAATATTGTGCATACTGAAAATCTGAAACAAACATGGAGAATGATGTAGAAACTCAGCAGGTCTGGCTGCATATGTGGAGAAACTCTTTTTCAGAAGAGTCATGCTGAACTCGAAACATTATATCTGTTTCTCTCTCCATAGATGTTGCCAGACATGCAGAATTCCTCCCGCTTTCTCTGTGTTTGGTTGAGTTAGTTATGCTGGTTTGGAGAGTCACTTGGAATTGTGCAGGCATTGTACAACTCTGAAATAGATGAATGCTCCTTGTTCGTTTGTGGAATAAATCTGCAGTCCCCATGAATTCCTACAAAATGCCATATTAATGCTTTGGCCTAGAAAAGAGGTCATCAGAGTGAAGGTGTCAAAATAATCCTCACTGAATGCCAAATGAAGCAGCATAAAGTCTAATTGTTAGAAATCAAGCATTCCCTTCAGGGCAGGAAGCTGTGTCAGCCAAACTTGGTTTCTGGTCGTGAGATACTGCAAGCATTATTCAAAAGGCATTCAGTCTTAAATTTAGCTGCTATTAGCATCTCCTGGGTCTGTCTGCCATGTCTCTCTGGCTTCTTCAGCAGCTTTAGCATTAGCTTCATCTCCCTCAATATCTCTGTTGGACTCCCATTCTTTTTCCTTTAGGGGAGGTAGGTGACTGGTTTATCTCCCCCTCGTCATTGAACTAGGTTGTACAGGATGGAGCAAACAATCAATATCTGGGAAATATGGTCCAGTTAGTCTTGAAGTGTCCCCACTGAGTGATCGAGGCAATGGGAGTGCATCTTTGGAAGACAAGTTGTCTGTTTAGTGATGGTCCTAGTGGATATATGGACAGCATTGTGGTCCTGTTCAGCATCAATATGAACGTTTCATACTAGTGTTCATTAGGCATGCTTCTGGGAGTTCTCCTTGTCACTATGAGCCTGGAGATGATGTTGGGGAGTGAATATTCATGGAATCTGGGAATTGTGCAGAACATAAACATCATGACAACCCCCAGGATACCAAATACATACCTGCAGGAATGTCTGTCTGTGGTCACAAAATGAGCTGGACATTGAGGGAGTGAAATCTTTTCCATTTCAGGAATCTGACTGGATGATTGCCGAAGGGAACTGAGAGATGGAGCAAATGTGTTAAATCATGAGGCTTGGCACTCTTGGTCCTTGGTGAACTGTGCAAACAGACGATGCTTTCCTGAGATGGAATCTATGAACCCACGACCTCATAGGAATCTCAATGTTGTGAATGGCTAGAGCTGTTTTAATCTTTATGCTGTAATAAATACTTCATTTCAACGTCAAGTCCTTAATTGAAAGCTTGCAGAATTGTTTTACTTTGACTTCTGTTTTGATTCGCTAACTTTAAATGTTAGAAATGTACAAAAAATATCTCATGACCCTTCCATTTCTACTGTGCGTTCTTAGGTATTCTCTTTTTGACTGGCCTGAGGACAATAATAGCTCATGTCAACTTATAAAAATTTCTTCACCCCCAACCCTCCACCGATAATCGAAACTCAATCCCTTCCCACCTCCTCCACACTCCCCTCCCCCTCAATTCCCTGTAGATGGTCTTTTTCTTTTCTCCGGGGTCCCCTGTGCCATGCTTCAAACTTCCTCTCTTACTTAGCCATTCATGTATTCCCTTGATCTTCCTGAACTCTTCCAGAGCCCATGCCCATCCAGCTTTCCATTCCCACCCTTAGTGTTACCCCATTCCTACAAATCACCTGTTCTTTCATTTTCACCAGCATATCTCATGACCTCATTCTGTTTCCTATTCTCAATATGCAGCACCCACTCTTCATTTCTCCTAACACCGTGATTCACGTTTCTTCCTTTCAGTTGTCTACCTCCTTTCCCCAGGATCCTTTTGGTATCCCAAACAACTAAATCCTCTAAGTTTTATTCCCTGCCATACCTTCCAAGCTTCCCAACTTTATCTGTAAATTTTCCTTTGTGCCTTTTCTGTGTTGAGGCCCTCACGACTGGCTCAATCAGATTTGCTGGTTCAACTCGTGCTGCTGCATAGATTGGACAGATTGAGTGGGCCGGACAGTCTGAGTCCTTTATCCTTTGAGCAGTAGACAGCAGCAGCACAATGCAGTTCTAAATGAGCCTTCCGATGAGCGGTGTGGTCTGGACAGTCTGCATCCCATACACTCTAATGGTACCAGTAAAGAAGTGCCTTGATTATGAACGACCCAGGCTATTGAAGAATGGTGTCACACTAGAGTTTCCAAGAAAAGAGTCTACCTCACCAGCTACGTTTATGAATACACATTTTTCTCATTTTGTCTAACAAAATTGCAATGGTGAGTAAAATTCAATTAATTAGAATGTTAATGAGTGTTTATGGCAAGCTAATGATAGCAAAAAAGTGACTCAACCATCATGGTTGAGATGACTAGCCTGCCTGAAAGGTTCTAAGAACCAGATGCCAAAACTTTCACCCATTGTTGGGAATCTGAATTTTGATCTTCTATCCAATTCCATTTCCCTACTGCCTTCCTAAGCACTCCAAGCTGTCCATAAGATTCCACTCCATTTTGTCCACACATATCTAACACCTTGATTCTAACAGTTGATTTTCAACTGAATCATGCATTCATTTCAGGGTCCTTCACTAAAGTACTCATTTCTACTCATGATTGAACTGTAACTGCACATGTTGATGTACTGCTGATTTACCAATAGCTTCCTCCAAAAGTCTCTATCATTTGAGCGATTGTTAGTGACATCAATGCAGTGCAGCCCTACCTTCTCTTAGGCACTCTAAAATCTTTTCAAGATAGGGAACTCCACCCGTCTGTCTTCTCTGCTTTGCATTTCCACTAGAATAAGTTCTCTTGCCCAGTTTGGCCATTATTCAACAAGCAGTTGCAGTATTGCTTATCTTTTGGGAATGAAAATATTTTGTATTTCGGTATGCATCTGGCTTGTGATGTATGTTCACCATTAGAGTCATAGCAAGTCATTAAATCTCTTTGAACAGGACTTTCCTGTCGGGACTCACCCTCTTACACTTGGCAGAAGTATTTTAACAGTTGATAAAAGCTGTACTATTGTCCCTTGCAAAGAACAAGGTTTTAGACCATTATTTTATGCCATACTAAAAGCAATTTTACATGATTGATTAAATCTAAAATTTTGCATTCTTATTAACTTCTTGTAGTTTCTTTCATCCATTTATGAACCTGTTTTGTATTGTATAATCTAAGAAAAATATTGCTGAAGTTGGAATTCAATGATAAATTTTTCAGTGAGCAATGTACACACTAATTGTTTCACTATTTTTCTAGATTCTGTTTCCAAATTTGTAGCTTTCTGCTATTTCTAGAGGTTTACGAATAAAACATTCCTTTAATTTAGTTACAATTAATCTGAATTGTATGTCTTCTGCCTTGTTGGCAACAAGAAGATATGCTTCTGGGTCAAATGCTCATTAGCAAAATTGCTTTGTTGCACTCAGGAATTGTTTAATTTTGATTCTGAAGTTTTTCACTTTTGTCTTTGAGTTCTGATATTTTATTAACTATGAAAAACACATTCATTCTTTCAATGTATGAGGCAAATGATTCTCAAGTCCTATCATATATTCCTTACTTTCCAATATATCAGGTGGATATTGCAGTATTATTCTGTAGGTCCCTGCAAAGCAGTGAATCTTTAAGACACCAGGTATCACACCAGGCAACATTCTAGCATAAAAGTCTCCACCTCGCCTTCGGCAGTATGTAGTGAAATAGAGTCAGTGCAGTGGGTTCACAGTCAGTTAGTTACAGTGTTAGTTATCTGATGTCGTTGTGACATTAGTTAGCAGACTATGTGCAAGTCCAAGGTTTTTAACCATGTAAATAAAAAAACATTTTGTTAGTAAACTTCAAGACATCTGTCTCGACAAGAAAATAGTTCCTCTGGTATATGTTATATAGGCTAACTTCTTCTTGCTACCCAATATCCTTGTCTTCTACCTTGGAAGATTGCTCCCATTCCCCCATTCCTCAGTATCCAGAACATCGCCTCAATTTTACAGATCTTTGCCAAAACTTTAAATCACCTCAACTATTGCTCCATTTTTGAAGGTGAGTCAAATTGGGCTCAAAACATTAACTCTCTCTCTTTCTCTCTCCACAGATGCTGCCAGGCCTGGTGAGTTTCAGATTTCCAGTATCCGCATTATATGTATTTTCTTGCACATCACCTTGATGCCTGCTCCAGTTGTGCAGGACACAACATGCTGGGATGGTATGTCACATTCTCTCCAGAGTATGCTGGAGGGCTCCCTCCCCCCACCCTGAGATCAGTCCAAGTAACAGAACCGCGCCTTCAGCAACCCTATTATCTGTTCCACTGCAACCCTGTTTGAGACATTGTCAGGATTATTTAGAACCATAGAAACATAGGAACATAGAAAATAGCAGCAGGAGTAGGCCATTCAGCCCCACAAGCCTGTTCCACTATTCAATATGATCATGGCTGATCATTCAACTCAGTATTCTGTTCCTGCTTTCTACCCATAGCCTTTGATCCCATTAGCCCTAAGAACTATATTTAGCTCATTCTTGAAAATATTCGGTAGTTTGGCTTCAACTGCTTTCTGTGGCAAAGAGCTCCACTGGCTCACCACTCTCTGTAGAAAGCAGGTTTCTCCTCATTTCAGTCCTAAATGGTCTAACTTGTATCCTTAGAATCCTACAGCCTGGGCGACAGCACCGATCTCATCATTGGGAATGAAATGAATTATTGTGATGTGGTGCAGATCGCATCACTCGCTGTCCTGATGTATTTGTGTGTGTCCGACAGAGAGATCCCACACAGGTCAACCATCATGCCCCAGAAGGAGCCACTAACATTGATATTCAAGTTGCTGTCACCTTCAAAGCCAATGAGAGAAGATGACCTCCCATTCCTGCAGCCCACAGGTCCTTTATCAGCCTTTTCTGTCACACTATCCTGGGACATACGCAGCCTACATTGATACTGCATCTCATGTATCCCAATAGAAATGAGAGTCCTGCTTACCCCACACATGCTGAATTTCCCTGAAGCAGCGGTCTCTCCTTGAACTGGGTGCACCTTGTCCTCCGTGAGGGTCTACTGCTGCTCCTGGACTTGCTTTGGTTACGGCACTCTCGCATCTCCTTAGGTCAGTGACCAACATACCACCAACATCAGGGTCCATCACTCTTGGTGGGAAATGACCTCAAATGGGAATAGAAAATGCGAAAGAGTTTCTTAGATCTCAGAACAGTCATCGGTGGCATACCCTGCAGATGAGGGCGGAGTATACTTCACCACACGATGACATATGCTGGACACAGATCATAGGGACTTGCCTCCATCAGACATCCACCTTCAGCCTCAGCCTGTGCAGCAATTTGGTGAAGGTGCCGTGCTGGCTGAATGACTCATGCCCCCCCATATAGTTATTGCTGATCTCTTCAACATTATTGAGATGCCCACATTCAATTTATAAACGCCAATGGCATGTTGCAAATCACCTTTGCCCAGAATCTGACCCCTAAACACCTTTACTCTGCCTGTATCACAAACAGGTAATGAATTGATTGGAAATTGCAAAGGGGTGGCACAGTGGCTCAGTGGTTAGCACTGCTGCCTCACAGTGCCAGGGGACCCAAGTTCAATTCCACCCTCTGGCAACCGTCTGTGTGGAGTTTGCACATCCTCCCCATGTCTGTGCAGGTTTCTATCAGGTGCTCTGGTTTCCTCCCACAGTCCAAAGATGTGCTGGTTGGGTGGATTGGTCATGCTAAGTTGCCCATAGTGTCCAGGGATGTGCAGGCTAGGTGAGTTAGCCACGGGAAATTCAGGATTATAGAATGGGGGATGAGTCTGGGTGGGATGCTCTTTGGAGGCTTGGTCAGTCTTGGGCTGAGTGGCCTGTTTCCACACTATAGGTGTTCTATGGTAAATTAAACGTGGCTGTGATTTACAAACAGCTGCTTCATGTTTTTATTGGCTGGATGGAGATACAGCAATCAGAAATAGCCAGTTGAAGAAACGGGTCAGGCTGGAACAGGACAAGGAGCGAGGAATGCCTGTTGGATTAAATTGCATCTATTTCAATGCAAGAGGGCTGACAGGTAAGGCTGATGAACTCAGGGTGTGGATATTATAGCCATTACAGAAACATGGCTAAGGGAGGGACAGGACTGGCAGCTTAATGTGCAGAGGTACAGGTGCTTCAGGCAGGGCAGAGGTGGAGGAAAGAGAGGAGGGGGAGTTGCATATTTGATTAAGTGAAATATCACAGCAGTAGTCAGAGATGAAATAACTGAGGGATCATCCAGTGAGGCTTTGTGGGTGAAGCTAAGAAGTAAGAAGGGGATGCTGATGTTATTGGGGTTGTACTATAGGCCCCCAAATAGTCAACGGGAATTCAAGGAACAAATATGCAGGGAGACGGGGAAAACTTGCAGAATCAATAGGGTTGTCAGAGTAGGGGATTTTAATTTTCCTAACAGATTGAGACTGTCACAGTGTTAAAAGCTTAGATGGGGCAGAATTTGTTAAATGTGTTCAGGAAAGTTTCTTCAAGCAGTATAGAGAGTCCTACTCAGGAAGGGGCAAAACTCCACCTACCATTGGGAAATAGGGCAGGACAGGTGACTGAGGTAATAGTGAGGGAGGGGGTGGGGTGGGGGGCGCACTTTGGAACCAGTGACTATAATTCTATTCATTTTAAAATAATTACGGAGAGAGACTGAACTGGTTCACAGGTTCAAGTTCTAAATTGGGGCAAGGTGAATTTTGATGGAATTGGACAGGAGCTTGCAGGGGCTGATTGGGGTAGTTTATTTGCAGGTAAAGGGACCTCTGGCAAGTGGGAGGCCTTTACAAGTGTGATAGCTAGAGTTCAAGGTCTACATGTTCCTGTGAGGGTGAAGGGAGGAGTAGGGAACCCTGGATGACAAGAGATATTGAGGCTTTGACCAGTATAACAAGGGAGGTATGGCTCAGGTACAGGTAGCTGGGATCAAGGGAATCCCTGGAGGTATATAAGGGATACAGGAGTTTACTGAAGAAGGAAATTAGGAGGCCAAAATGGAGGCATGGGGTAGCTTTGGCTGAGAAGATTAGGGTGAATCCAAAAAGATTTTTTAAAAGTAAAAGAATAACTAGAGAGAGAATAGGACCCCTCAAGGACCAAAGTGGACATGTATGTGTGGAGCTCCAGGAGCTGGGTGGGGTCCTGAATGAATATTTCTCTTCTGTATTTACTGTGGAGAAAGACATGAAGACTTTGGAACTTGGGGAAGTTAGTGGTGATATCTTGGGTACAGTCCATATCACAATAGAGGAGGCGTAGGACGTGTTAGAATGTATGAAGGTGGTCCTGGCCAGATATATCCAAGAACTCTGCAAGAAGCTGGAGAAGAAATTGTGGGGGCCCTGCCTGAGATATTTGCATCATTGTTAGCCACAGGTGAGGTCGTAGAAGACTGGAGGGTGGCGAATGTAGTGCCCTTAATTAAGAAGGGCTGCAAAGAAAAACCTGAGAATCATAGACCAGTAAACCTAACATCTGTGGTAGGTAAGCTACTTGACCAGATTCTGAGGGATAAGATACACATGTGATTAGAAAGACAGGGTTTGATTAGGAGTAGTCAGTGTGTCTTCGTGCGTGGGAGATCATGCCTCACAAATTTGTTAGAGTTCTTTGATGAAGTGACCAGGAAGGTTGATGAGAGAAGGGCAGGAGACATGGTCTATATAGATTTCAGTAAGCCCTTTGATAAGATTCCACATTGTAGGCTGCTCTGGAAGGTTAGATCGCATGGAATCCAGGGAGAGCTGGCAAATTGGATACACAATTGGCTTGATGGTAGGAAGCAGAGAATAATAGTGGAAGGATGCTTGTTGGACTGGAGGCCTGTGACTAGCAGTGTGCCTCAGGGGTTGGTGCTGGGCCCATTGCTGTTTGGTGTCTGTAACAATAATTTGGATGAGAAGTATAAGGTATGATTAGTAAGTTTGCGGATGACACTAACACAGGTGGTATCGTGGAGATTGAGGAAGATTATCAGAAATTGCAGCAGGATCTTGGTCAGCTGGGGAAGTGGGCTCAGAAATGGCAAATAGAGTTTAATATAGATAAGTGCAGGGTGTTGCATTTTGGAAAGTCAAATCAAAGTAGGAGTTTCATGGTGAATGGTAGGGTCTTAAGGAATGTAGTGGAACAGACGGAACTTGAAGTTCAGGTACATGCCTCTCTGAAAGTGGATTCACAGGTAGACAGGCCAGTGAAGAAGGCTCTTGGCACACTGACTTTTGTTAGTCAGGGCATTCAGTATAGAAGTTGGGAAGTTATGTTACAGTTATGTTGTGGGGAGGCAATGGCCTAGTGGTATTATCGCGGGATTGTTAATCCTGAGACCCAGGTAACGTTCTGCGGACCCAGGTTCGAATCCTGTCATGGCAGATGGATGGATTTGAATTCAAATAAAGAAATCTGGAATTCAGAGTCTGACGATTGCCATGAATCCTTTGCCGATTGTTAGAAAAATCCATCTGGTTCACTGAAGCCACTTTAGGGAAGGAAACTGCTATCCTTACCTGGTCTGGCCTACATGTGACTCCAGACCCACAGCAATATGGTTGACTCTTAACTGCCATCTGGGTAATTAGGGATGGGCAATAAATGCTGCCTGGCCAGAGACACCCTCATCCTGTGAATGAATAGAAAAATAAAGTTGTGTGGGACGTTGATGAGACCACACTTGGCGTATTGTGTTCAGTTTTGGCCACCTTGCTATAGGAAGGATGCTGTTAAACTGGAAAGAGTGCAGAAGAAATTTACAAGGATATTGCCAGGACTCAAGCAACTCAGTTATAGGGAGAGGTTGGACAAGCTAGGACTTTTTCTCTTTAGAACGTAGGAGACTGAGGGGGGATTTTATAGAAGTGTTCAAGATCATGAGAGGCATGGATAGGGTGAATGCACTCACTCTTTTTCCCAGCGTTGGGGAATCAGGAACTAGTGGGCATCAGTTTAAGGTAAGAGGGGAAAGAACCTAAGGGGCAACTTTTTTACACAGAGGGTGGTATGCATATGGAATGAGCTGCCAGCGGAAGTGGTTGAGGCAGGTCATTAACAACATTTAAAAGGCATTTGGATGAATACATGGATAGGAAAGGATTAGAAGGATATGGTCAAGTACAGGGAAATGGAGTTAGCGTGGATGGACATTTTGGTCAGCATGGACTGTGCTGTAGGACTGTATGACTATAATATCCTAACATCCAGAATATGTGAATCCTGCCTGTTCTCCCATTAAGCTGACACTGACTGTCCCCACCCTGGGCATTGTCCCAGCCATTTTCGAGTAACATTTCACATTTAGAGAACAGAAAGTGATGGCTGGGAAAGCAGCTCATGGTGGACACATCAGCACTGCATTCTGCCTGGTCACCAGGTGATTCCCCAAAAGCTTTCATGTCCCCTATAACCTCACACTAGCCTGACTGCCATTTCCCCTACATGTGGAGACCCACCACATTGATCATCACCTACAATTATCCTCCCTGCCACCTGAATCCCATCATTACATCATAATGATGCCCACCTTGCTCCTTTCGACCCTTCTTTGTTGTTCTGCATTATCCAAACACCTTGAGTTTCCTCCGTCACTGTCCTTATCCCTATTCTACAAATACTTCAATTTCCTGTCCTCAGCTTTGACTTCTCCACCTCCTCTGGCCGTGCTCCTGCTGCTCCATCAGCAGATGGAACCACAGAATCATATTTGCCCCAGACCTGTGAGTGACTTTAAACCCTATACATGACCACTGACCTCTCTGTTGCAGCTCTCTAACTGTGTGCAATTCCCCTGACTGCTTGAGATGGCACTACAGCACTGACTGTTGAACATACCACAGACTTTATTGGGGCAGATGCCCTGACTGTGAGCCTCTGAAGTGGATGGCTGATCACGATGAAGTCCCCTGACCATGGGCGGACTATGCCCATGACAGATGGTACTGGGACACTCTGACTGGCAGCAGCCCTCCTTGACTGGACTGAGGACTAGCCTCCACCAATTCCCTACGTGGCCATTTGGTTGAATGAATGTGCAGTGTATTTGTTGTACATACAGCTGGCACCTGCTGTAAGCATTAGATTGATGTCTTGGTTTGACGTACACTGACATATCAGTAGCCCAAACCCAGCCAGGACACATGCCCACTGAGAAGCAGCCTGTCAGCATTTGACCATGGTGGAAGTACCTACACACCAACAGGTATAACATGGCAAGGCAATGCAAAGCATGGATGGTGTGAACAGGCAGGTAGATGCTAAGTCAATGTGCTAATGAATACCCTGTGATAGAGCCTACTCCAATCTATGAGCCGGATGCCAATCCAGGCAGGCAAGGTGTCCCTGCTACAGTATTCCAATGCTAGTTTTCTGGTTCATCCTGCAATGCAAGTCTGTGCTTCCTAAACATCCTGCAAGTGTATCGAGGAGGTGTCATGATGTTTATGATGGGTCGACAGATGCCAGGTGCCAATGGTAGGGATGATGGATCCTTGCTGCTGGTGCCTGTGGATCAAGCCCTGAGCTGTGATTTGGCCATGTGTGGCACGGTGGCTCTGTGGCTAGCACTGCTGCCTCACAGCGCCAGGGCCCCAAGTTCAATTCCACTCTTGGGTGGCTGTCGGTGTGGAGTTTGCACATTCCCTCCCACATCTGTGTGAGTTTCCTCCGTGTGCTCCGGTTTCCTCCCACAGTCCAAAGATGTGCAGGCTGGGTGGATTGGCCATGCTAAATTGCCCTTATCATTCAGGGATGTGTCGATTAGGTGTATTAGCCATGGGAAATGCAGGGTTACAGGGAAAGGGTAGGGGGATGGGTCTGGGTGGTGTGGACTTGTTGGGCTGAATGGCCTGTTTCCACACTGTAGACACTCTATGATGATAATTCTACAATATACAACATGGAATCCATTTGGAGCAAGAGGTGAGCTGAATCCACCAGTTACACACTCTGGTTTCCATATCAAGTTTGCTTAACATCTAGTTTGTTTGCCATTTTGGTTAGATAGCAAGCTGAATATTGATAAGGTTGGCTGTTAACAAAATATTTCACAATTTATAATCTCCTTAAATGGCAACTCATCGCTACATAAGCCACAATCTGTGACTAGTTGGGAAAAGTAGAAGTGGTATGCTAATGCTGTGGATAATTTAGAGAACCAGAGTAAGACTCATTTCTAGTTTAAGTGATCTGTTTTGTCCTGAATGGGGTCAAGCTACTTTAGTATTGTTAAATTATATTCATCCAGGCAAGTGTAGAGTATTTCATCGAACTGTTGACTTGTGCCTTGTGGATGGTGGTCTCTCTCTGGGGAATTATAAAGTGAGTTACTCATTGCAGAATTCCCAGGGTCTTATCTACTCTTGTAGCCTTCCAATGAATGACTCTGGTAAGTTTCTGATCAATCACCTTCAGGTTTTGCTAGTGGAAATAGTAATAGTAATGGCATGGAACATCTAGAGTGGTTGGTTCTAAAAATGAAAATGTTTTAAATGGTCATTGCCTGACACTGATGTTACACAAATGTTACTTGCCAATTATCAGCCCAGACCTGAATGTTGCCCTGTTCTTTCTGCAGATGGGCATGGACTGCTTTGCTTCTCGGTTAAACTGTGAATCAAACTGAACACAGCAGTCACCAGTGAACATTCCTACTTCTGACCTTATGATAGAGGGCAGGTCATTAATTGGTTTTGGGTATGTTGATGTTGATTATGTTGATTAATATGCAAACCTGTGTCATGTTCATCAGTATTAATAAGTGTTAGTTCCATTAAGTGTGGAAATCATCTGAAAATTCATTTCAAATAAATGGCAAAAAATATTTTATTCATAGCTGATGTTAAGACACTTTGTGCTTAGTGATAGCTTCTTTGCCTGTGAGCCAGTAGCTTTCGGTTCAAATCCCACTCTAGGGCTGATTGCCATAAAAGGTATGTGTGTAATGTGTCCAGTTTATAATCCACCCTGTAAATCATTCCAACATGCCTGTGGCAAGAAGAGGACAGCCTCCTGATCAGCCATAATTAATATAGACCAGCATCCCCCAGGCTACAGTTTCTGGTTACAGATTTGTGACCCGTTCTAAGAAAGTATAGCTATGGAAATATATGAAAACATGTTTTGTATGCCACTAGGTGTGAGAAAAGGAAAAACAAATGTTAAGACAACTTATTCTTTGTGTGCATCTTTCAACAGCTCACAATAACTTGATAAGTTGCTTTACAAACTACATAATTACCCATCTGAATTTATGTGTTGTGGAGAGAAGTGTCATGTCATTTGCTGCCACGTGTTTATATAGAAACAGAGAAGATAGGAGCACGAGAAGGCCATTCGGCCCTTCAAGCCTGCTCCACTATTCTCCATGATCATGGCTGATCGTCCAACTCAACAGCCTAATCCTACTTTCTCCCCATAATCCTTCATCCCATTTGCCCCAAGTGCTATATCTAGTTGCATCTTGAATACATACAATGTTTCAATATCAACTACTTCTGGTGGTAATGAATTCCACAGGCTCACCTCTCTTTGGGTGAAGAAATGTCTCCTCATCTCCGTCCTAAATGATCTACCCCGAATCCTCATACTGTGGTAAGACTTTGCTGAAACATACTTTGCATATATTCACAAAATATCTTCTTGGAATTCTTGATTTATTTTAATGATATTAAAAATTGCTGAAAAGAGGCACAAAGTTGAAGCCTTTTGCCTTGTACACTTCAGGATTCAGATGCAAGAAACCACGAGTAGGTTGCTGTCGCCAGGTCAAAAGGTGTTTTGTCTGCCACACAAATGAGTCACGTAATATATGGGTTTCAATGCTGTTATGATGCCAAGCATGTAGACTGTATGTCCCAAAGAACGGCAGACCATGTCAAACAACATGTCCTTTAAAGATTCACAGCAGACAGCATACTGATTATGTCTAACCAGCCCAAGCTTACATGCCTCAGAACCCCATGTCTGATATTTAGATGCAATTCTGCTAGTGGGCAACAATTACTAAGTAATCCAGACCATGCTAAGAATTACACGATCATCCAATGTAAGATTATCAGTTGGGCTTGACGTGAGATGCATTTGTGCATGCTAAAAATATAACTGTTTTATGCAGGCAAAAGGAATTAATACATTCACTACAACTTATTCTTTGACAAAAGAGTTCATGTAGACTGCTGATCTCTTCTGCATTTCAATTGTAAGGCCCTGACCAAGTATAATCTACTTCTCTAGTCTGAGAACTAAGGCTGACAGGTAACAGCACCTGCTGCAACTACTTGCCAATGACAGCCCAACCAATTAGCACCTTTCTCTCATGCTGTCTAAATTAGTGTTTCCTGTTCAAGTCTGATTTGTTGTCTTCTAGTTCTGTTAAATACATGATGAAAATCTTTGACTTGGTGTTCCTTTTCAGGAATGTTTAGGTTCTGTACGACCAAACAATAATTAAACATAGACATGTCCAAATTGGCTGTTTTCCTTGCTGGCAATTTAATTAGAAAGTTATTTTTGGAGGTGTGCATTATAAGTTGGCTACATAAATTTTGTGATACAATAGACATAACAATCTTTGTAACCATAAATGAATAGGTTTTATTCGAGATATATCATAATAAAGTTTTTTTTATTAGACTTTTCAATGTTTACACTGATTTGAAACAATTTTCCTTTTTTCATTCAAGAACAGTTGTGACATTAAAACATAAAAGCAAGGTACTCAGTAAATCAATCATTAGTACACATTTTAAAGGGCATCCATTCTGGTGGCTTTCTTCTAATCTCATAGTTTCAATTCTTTTATTTTAAAGCTGGATGTATGATTTCATGAGAGTACTTTAATACATTGCTTTATACTTTGGTTTCAAGATTGTATTATAAATTAGCTTGCTTAGAAATAAAAGAAATACTATCTTTTTCAAATACATTCAGGTCTTTATACCAGTTGAAGTGCTGGTAAAGTATATTGGGGTCGTAGCAATAAATATAATCATTAATCCACAAATGTAACATTCATTGCTATTTCAGGAAGAACTGCAATTTACAAAATATTTCCTTCCCACAAAAAATCTCACATTCTACCATTTATTTGCCCATTTAAACATTTGTATAAGCCGTAGAGCCAGCAGTTCTGCTTCAATCACCACAAGTACATAATTCATTTTGTAATTTTGAATTTCAGTACAGAAAATTTTCATTGAAAATTAAACATTATATACAGCAATCTGATTAAAAATCATTCAAAGTACAAAAGGTTTATTATTTTAAATAATTAATTCAATTAAATTGTACAGTAAAAACAAAAACAGAGAATCACAGCATTATGTGACACAAAATTCAATCTGCAGCGTTGTCAAATCATTCAGTATGATCACTAGAATTATTATTGATGATCATAAACCTACTGTGGAGACAAAATACTAACCTCCTGATTGAAGACCTCATGTCTCCCTCCCAAGGCAATGAGCTAAACTTTCCCAGTGATAGGCTGAGGTGTGGCTGGAAGCAAAATCTGAATATAAAACTTTTGGCGACCTGTGTGACACATTCCTGTCTTCAAGTGACCCTGCTGGAGGCAGGGTCAAAGCTACAGAGGCAACTGCAAGCAGCCAATGAGACACATAATGGGTCAATTGGATGGCTACCTAGAAACTTACTGGGGCAAATGGGAACTTTGCAGAAGTCAGAATCTGGGCCTTCTGTCGGTGCCAGCCCTTTGACAAAGATGGCCTGATAGTTATGGCCATGAAAGAGTTTTTAACTTTTTGCAATTGCAGAGTACCTTCATTTGAGGCAACTTCATAGCATCCAGCCTGATTCAACAACTCCCATATCTCTTGGTTGACTTCTGGCTGACTGGAAGGCTATCTACTTCCCTGGTTTACACATCATGCTTAATTTGATGGGGGTCCTGCAAATGGCTTTTTAATTGATTGCCTCCATGAATACAGCAAGCAATGCCATGCCATGACCACTTCCCAGCTCCCAGCCTGAAAATGCCATCGATGAAATGACATGTCTGGAAAAGAGCAACATGTTAATCACAAGTTGTCACATTACTATTAAGATTCAGAGTATGACTGACATATTGCCTCTGGGGCTGCTTTCCATCCTCAGTTTCTTCTTGGGAACATGAGGTAATGCAATGAAAATATTGATGCAGTACTTATTGCTCCCTTGCTTATGATATCTGGGCCATCTTTATTTTGTTGGGAGCTTTTATATGAGTGACAAGGGCTCCTGTGGAAAACAGGGAGGTAGGGTCTCCTTGGCCCATATAAATTGTAATTCTACAGCATACACAGGATCCCAATACAATGTTGAATTGCAGACTGGACAAAATGCAAGCTGCACAAGCCCTGCCCAGAGCCACTGTACCTACAAAGACTAAACAATGGCTGTCAAAAGTTAAGTTTTTCCTACATTTGTTTTCCCTTTCAATACAGCCTCCTATTGCTCTTCCAGTAGCAGGGGATCTGAAGTGGCTCTCTATTGATTTACAGCAAGAGGATTATGGTAACACTTCCTTGTTTTTGATTGTGGGTTATTTTCCCATTTTTGGAAATGTGAGAGTGAAGGAACAGCTAGAGCTCACAACATTGAAAGAGGCTGCCAAACTAAATAGATAACATATTTGAAAGCGACAATGCAGCAGTACTGACTACTGATTTAATGGACAAGGCACTAATCAATTCCTATTCCTTGAGCGTACACTCCCAGGAAATTGGTGGGCTTTGTCCAAAAAAAAAGGTCATCCTTATGGAATAAAGACCGAAAGCACTCCGGATGCTGTAAATCAGGAACAAAAACAATGTTGCTGGAAAAGCCCAGCAAGTCTGGCAGCATCTGTGAAGGAAAAAAATAGAGTCAATGTTTTGGGGCTGGTGACCCTTCCTCAGTTCTGAGGGAAGGTCACCGGATCCGAAATGTTGACTCTGTTCTTTCCTTCACAGATGCTGCCAGACTTGCTGGGCTTTTCCAGCAACTTTGTTGTTGTTGTTGTCATCCCTATGGGGATGTGATTGCTTGGTGCTGCTGAAGCACCAACGTTGTCCGCAATTTTTCCAAACCTGGATATTATCTAAGATCTGATCTTGGCTGACATGGGCTGTTTCATTGTCCAAAGAGCTGCCAGTCAGAACACTGTTCAATGCCAGCAAACAACCACACTTCCGACCATGCAAACATGGAAGATTATTAACGAAAAAGCAGAAAATGTTTAGCCAGAGGATGTTGTTCTGAAGGACATCTGAAACAGTGTCCTAGGACTGCAATAAGTGGCCTCCTAAAATCCCACCCTTCATCTGGCAATCAGGTACAACGCCAACAACTCAACCATTAATCCACTGAATTTTGCCATGCATCTTTGGTACTATAAATTGTCAAATGCTGCATTATTTAGTGGAGTTATGCTCTCCCATCTGGCATTCCAATTTTGTATCCACAATGTTGAAAAGTGGGTTGGAGCACAGTCACTGCGGCAGACCCTGACTGAGGTACAGTGAACATTGTAATGGTAGCTTGACAGTAGTGCTAGTGCCATCTGCCATCACTGTTAATTGTTAGGAAGAAACTGATAGGATGGTAGACAAACAGGAGGCTGGAAGAAAACAGCAAGCCAGGCAGCATCTGGAGGAAAGAAGTCAATGTTTCAGGTATTACCCATTTTCAGGCAAGAATGTGTCTCATTATTTACAGATTTAAATATTTAAATAAATCTCCACCTGGGTAGGAATAACTTAATAGAAGGCCAGTTAGTTTCAGTGCAACATGTCTACAGCATTACAGCCTCAGTATTATTGTACACAAAAGGCAGAATTTTGTCAGCTGCTGTTTAAGTTTATTGATAAGTATGTTCATTGTGTCCAACTCAACATGGCCTGGAGTGAATTTTCTCAATCTTCCACTCTTCACTTCATTTAATATGAAACTGGGCTCTTGGGTACCTTTCTTGGAGAATCACATGGCTGGAGAAATGGGATTGCATCATGCTCAATCCCTCGTTTTGTCTCATTGCAGGAAAGTCTGATCTATCCTATGGCCTGATGTCATAACACCTTGCCAATTTGACTTACCTGTGACCTCGGACTGTTGCACTTGACCTGCAAAACTGAATGTGGCCAAATCCTGAGACTGCAAGAACACAGAACCACGGGCTTTGGTGGGACCAAGCACCTAACTGGCCATGGCCCCATAGTGTAAACAGATTTGACCCTATTCATTGACTGAGTGCCCCTTCACCACATTAAGTCCTTTGGCTTTCACATGTCATCATTTACTTGAAACCCATACAGTTTCTGACACTGAAGCTGCTTGCACACACTGTAACTCTGATGTTGATGCAGCATGGTAGTGCAGAGTGACATGCCCATCCCCTGTCTGACTAATAGATTGACTTTGCAGTGCCCCTGCCACCACCCTAACCCCCACAACTGTCACAAACTGCCTGTCTCTCCCTCTGAGTGCAAAAGCAATGCAAGTCACTGAGGCTGGCAGCTTGGAACTGAGCACTAAAGACCTTGTGTAACTTGTAAGTTAGTCAAAGTAAGTAAAGTCAAAGTCCATTAAAAAAATATTGTGAGTCACACAGGGCAGTCTCCAACTAAGTGCTACAGTGAGTGAAATATAAGAAAGCAACCTAAGAGCAATAAATCTGTGTCCATGTCAGCACAGAAGCATCCTGTGTACATGCACGAAACGCATGTCTGTTCCTATGCACAAAGTGATATGGCAGAAGTATACAAGTTATAAGTGTTGCTGAGCTGCAAAGAAAACATTGAAGGCCTGAAACGGTATTACAGTATATCCATAAACAGATGGGTTGCCAAAGCTGTCTTTCAAGGAGGTTGGTGACCATGAAACATGCAGGAACATTTGACGACACAGTTGAATAATGGCCAGGATAATCTTTCAGAGAACTGCAGCCTCTAAATGACTGCTGTCTTTTACTACTTTGGAATTTGAATCATTTAATTTTTCAGTGAAAGAAAGGACAATTAGAAGTGGCGTATAAATAAGATACAAATGCGTGAAAATAAGGTAATCACTGTTCAATGACGATATTCTGAACTTGTAATTTAGGGTTTGAGGGGAAAATTGGGAATTTTTTCTTATCATTGAGAGTCTGAGTTTTCATTCACATCGTATTTTGCTTCCTTTCTTGTCATCATACACACCAGACTATAGAAAGAAAAATTTTGTCCATGGTGTTTGTGGCATGATCATCAACTACTTCCTGAGTATGTAATGAATCAGCCAACTGGACAAAGGTCTGAAATCAATATTGAATACTTTCAGTGTCAAGCATATCTAGCTGCACACCATTGATTCCCCAGCACTGTTTTTGCTAATGCAACTGATGAGACAAGGCATGCCAAGGGACAGTAATGAAGGAGCATAGAATATTAGCTGAAAGGTAAGATTCTATGAACATTACAACATTAGGCTACTGCTTCATTTGTCAGTGGTGCAGCTTCATTCATTTTAAATGGTTATAAAATTTCCCAAAACAGGCATCAGTTTCCAAATAAATGATGAGGACTTTGTAAGATCAACTGCTTGGAAATGTCTGAATACTGAATGCATTTTGTCAATAAGTTTGCTTAATATTTACACTTTTACAACTGCTGCCTTGCAACTGAGTAACTTATTAGGTCACTTCAGGAAGTATACGGAATGGGCCCATTTGGCTTGCAATTTCATGAAAGAATGCTGAAAATCCAGTTTTATTTTAAAATGGAAATCATAATCTCAGAGTTACTCGTACAGTATCGTGACCACGAGGCAATGCATGAGGCTACGACTGTCTTTAAAAATGTTGTAAATCTCTTCTGATAGGGAGTAGCTGTATAGGAAATAATGGAAGCAGACATTCACTACCAAGTTCCTCTCTCCTAAGGCACCTTCTCTCAAATCCAAAAGAAAACTGGATGACCTGTGCCAAATATCAGACAATGACAACTCAAATGATAAATCTTTAGTAACCTGCCCTCAATCTCCCTCAATTTGTAGACTGTTTACAGGTATTAGGTGCTAAGATTCCTTGGAGTTTGTTACTTCTGTGTTTCTATCAGAGGTGGCTCGATATAGCACTTGGGGCAAATGCGATCAAAGGTTATGGGGAGAAAGCAGGATTAGGCTATTGAGTTGGACAATCAGCCATGATCGTGAAGAATGGCAGAGCAGGCTTGAAGGGGTGAATGGCCTCCACCTGCTCCTATCTTCTATGTTTCTATGTTTCTATAAAAATGTATTAAAGACGCATTGAACAAAATTTGGCTGATTCTCAGTTGAACTGTATTTTGGACAGAAGTGCAGTTTCAGGGCTATGCTAGTCTATAAATCCATCATTGAGGAAAATACAGCCACAGAAGTGAATTCATTATTGTCATATACTGTAATTCTAACTGCAATTTTAAATAAATATACAACAATACAAATAATTTAATTCTACTTTCCCTATCTTTATCCCATTTCTATTCTTTCTTGTTTGTTTTTCCCTGCCTTTACTACTCTAAATCATACTTTACCATTTTGTTACATAATCCAACCTTCTCCATTAATTTAGATGTCTTTAAAATTTAGAAATGAACTTTGATTGTTTCACTTGTCTTTCTTCTTTTTCCTCACTTTCACGAATCTTTTTGACTTCACAGTCAATCAAAAGTACAAAGTCTAACATGTCAAAGCAAAAATTGAATGGCCATTACTACTGACCATCCTCAGAGAGCCCATAACTCATTGTAACATGACAAGGATTAACTTGAAACACATTGATGTAAATAATAAACAAACACACGATGCTGGAGAAACTCAGCAGCTCTAGCAGAAGCAGTGGAGAGAGAAACAGAATTAACATTTCGAGTCTGGTTTGAAGAAGTCATATCAGACTCAAAAACACTAACTCTTGTTTTTTTCTCTCTCCACAGATACTGACAGACGTGCTGAGTTTCTTCAGCATTACTTGTGTTTGTTTCAGATTTTCAGCACACTCAGTATTTTGCATTTATTCGACTATTGGAAATAATATTGCCTACAGCAATGGTATATTTAGTTCAATACAAACTGTTAACATGACTATCATTTACATAGGAAAAAGGAGTGTGGAATTATACAAGCCTGAGCCTGCTCTGCCACTTAGCTAGTGAAGGATTGATTTTCTAACTCAAAGCAATTTTCTCACACTTTTGCTTGATGTCTTTGATATCCAGAAATTTATCAATCTTTGTACTGATTATAGCTAATGACCTGAGCTCCACAGCCATCTGGTGTACAAAATTTCAAAGACTCAGTATCATTTGAGTGAAGAAATTCTTCCGTATCTCAGTCATAAGTGGCCACCCTCTTATTCTGAGCCTGTTGTCCACTGGCTTTAGAAATCTTCTACCCCAGCTAAGAGAAACATCCTTCCTGTTCTACCCCATTGAACGCTGAAAGGACTTTAGTGAGATCATCTCACATTTTTCTAAACTCTCGAGAATATTGGCCCAGTCTCCTCAATCACTCAGCTCAGTCTCCTGAACACATCAACTTTATTTTTAATTGTGAAATCAAGATGAAAGATCAACATTTGTATTGCAGGACAATGTTGAACAGCATGAAAGAGCAGACTAGGTAAAACTGGAAGAATGATTAGGTCAACACAAATCACAGATTTCAACAGCTTAAAGATTTGTAAGAGGAAAGAGTGACTGAGGAAAGAAAAATATCCAATCTACACTGATTGTTAATTGTTTTGCATAGAATGGTATTGATGCTGAATGATGCCACTTTCCCTGATTCACCAGATAATTTGAAGCCTGGAACTTTGTTGAAGTTAATTCACCTAACATACAGCAAAGATATTGCCCTTGAATTTAAGAAATGCATGAGCATGTGAGAATTATTTTAACGTGACAAACTAACAAAATAAACCTGCGATTCATAGGGAACACTGAACCATACACCAAACCAAATTTCTAACTCACTCTTGAATTGCTTTGAATTATCCTAAAGATCAACAGTAGAAAACACAGTCTAAGGCTAATTTCTTGCTAGAAGTATGAGAATATGGCAGACATTTATATGTTTCTCAGTTAAGAGCTTTGACAAATAGGAAGTACAGAAAATGCTGAAAATTAAAGAGAATGGAGAGAAGGGATTTGACTCACAGAAAGAGTGCAATTTATCAAACTAATGTCAAAGTTGATTAAACACACACAATTATCAAAGACGAACCACTAAATTCCTGACATTCAAATATTGTTATACGAAAACTGTAATCATAGGATGGCTTTTTTAAACTATACACTGCTTTAAAGATCAGGGAATGTGAAATGTGGTTTCAATTGAGAAATTTCTTGCTGAACTAGACATTTAAGGAAATTTCCCTAGCCACTTGAAGGTTCAGAACTTGAATAATACTGAAAAAAAAGTGATATGTTGATGAAGCTTTTCATCTTGCAATCATCAGGACAATGGCAAGAATGCCAAATGTTTGTAATTGTTTGAAATTTAACATTCTTGTATTTGTCCTGATGAGTGCAAGATGAAAAGCTTTAGCAATACGTCTTTCTTTTCAGCATGGTCAAAATGTAGGACCTGCTAACAAAGGGAATACTTCAGTGAGTAGCATAGATGTATTTAAATGGAGCCTAGATTAAGGCATAAGGGAGAAAGAAATAAAAGTACTTTTTCAATAGGTTGAGAAGATGGTTCAAGTAGAGCATAAATACTAGAATTGATGAATTGGGGGAGCATTGAATGGTCAATTTCTGTGTAACAGTTTCTGTACAATTCCATGTAAATTAGGTGTACTATGCTTGCACAGTACAAGGTCATTTAAAAAATGAGAACACAGAAAAATAAGCTACATGACAGTAAATTATTTTAACCACAGATGTTAGTGTGGCAAGCTTGCAAAGCTTTCCGCTGGGTAAGTACTCTTTTACTTCAAGGGTTACATGGAACAGAATCCAAAGGCCCTATATGCAAACAAATTGTAATTACTAAATTTAAATTGAGCCAGATTAAGACTGAGGCTCATCTCTGCAGAGAATATTGTTAAGCTATTTTGCTGAATAAAATAGTGATGGTTTTGAAAATAAGTGGCTGTAAATTAGTTCTTTTTTACAATCTGTTTAATTTAAAAAGTGATAATGCAAATTTGCATTTTGTCCTGTTGAATAACAAGAATGACTTGACCTAAAGTTTTCTCCTTTAAATATTCAGTGTTTCCATAATTTGGCAAGGAAGTGCACGTACATACTGTTCACTGAACACAGAGGCACTGCTTTTAAAAAACTTGTTTTCTACTACATAAAGAGCTTAATCTAGAATGTAACCTGGTAAATTTATGAGCCATCAACCCAGTACCAGCCTGGTCAATTTTTAATGAAAAGAGCAAATATAATGAAAAATAGGAATATGGCAGTTTTTCTCCATAATTATCGGTCTGCAATTAAAATTCAGTAGCAGGAATAATGGGGGTACTCTTAACACCCAGCGTGAGGTGTTTTTAAAATTTCAAATTCAACTTCAACCTGCCAGTGAAGGTAAAACGACAAATGGATGGTTATCCCAGTTTCCAAGAGACAGGATGTCCATTTAATAATTATATGAGATTGCGAGTCTCACACATAAACTACATTGTAGGTTTAACATGGCTGGCCAGATTTTCTAGGCCTCAAGAGGAGTGAGGAAAAGGAAATTGCCATTACAGAATAGCTTGTGGGCAGAGGAGCAGGAATGCTTGCCCTTAGCCTAGGTATAGCCTGGCATTAAATTCCTGCATTCAATATCAGGGTTGTATGCTTCATAAATTTTTTTTTATAATGTGTTTGCAGATCATGAAATTATGAAGAAAGACAGGCAGCCTCTGATTCTGTCTTGAGAAATTTCTTCCCCAGATCTTTAGGAAGATCATGCCTCAGTATAACTTAAAAGATGGTTGATAGCTTTATGTCTTAGATGCTCCTCTAAACATTGAAGTGCAAACCCATCAACTTCGGTGTCAAACTTATTGGCAAATAGGTGATGCTGCTGCAACATCCATTTCAGATCCCCTGCTCCGAATACACACACTGAACGGACGTGTACACCGGTGCAAGGTGGATAAGGTGCTCCTTTGGAAACATCACCCTCAAGGTAACTCCATTTTACTAGCCTTGCTAAAGAGTTCATGTCAGAGATATCATATTTGTTATTAACAGGGACTGATCCAGGCATATCAGGTATTCTTTGTAATGTTGCCCACATGTGTTCATCTGGACTGAAAGTATCCTTTTCCCATTCAATAAACTTTTGTATTTTAGGGCTTCGAAATAAATATTCCACAAAACTTCTGCTAACAATGAAGTAGGCACTTCCTGAAAACATTGGTGTTTCAATTGGAGGAGCATCTTTATTCATTTCTGTGTCCTTTATTCTCCCATTCATTATCTTATAACTATGTTTCCATCTCTTTTCTTTATGTGGAGCAGTCTTCTCAGTTTCTAAGCTGTTTGCTCCTTTTAAAGCCTTGAGTTTTTCCACCATTTCCAAATTGGTTTTTAAAGGGAAATCCATGCCACAAAGATTGATCAAGTATTTCCATGTTGAATTCTTTTGAAGGAGATCTTTCATGCAATTTACATCAGCCTGAACCCTACTCCAGGATGCATAGGTTACATTTTCGAGCTGGCTGGCAATAAAAACATTGTCAAAGCAGGAAGCTATGCTCCGAACTGCGTCCAAGAAGCTCTGAGATGATTTTTTGTCAACATGAATACAATAAAAATTTTGAGGTGCATATATTAAGCGTAAAAGTTTTCCAAACATGTCAATCCTGTGATGGATTACTATTGAATATGCTATTGGAAATTCTTCTTCCTCTTTGCTAAGTGGAAATGTGATATATCTTTGTAATCTGGTGAAGTTGGAGCAATGTTTGGTCAAATCTATGTAATCTTTTTCATTAAGCACAGGACGCTTTTTGTACACAGTTGTGAGTGCCTGAAGTTTTGCCAGTTTTATCGTCTCTTCATCTCCATTGATAATGCCAGTGCAATTTACATAATATCTGGGGTCCTCTTCCACAAGCTCCAAATTTTGGTGCTCATTCACAGGACCCTTGTCACGTCTTACAAGAAATAGTAATGTTAATGAGCAGCAAATTCCTGTCAGAATCCATCGAAATAGCCTGTATCGAAAATATCGCAGTCTTCGGTACAACATTTCTGATCTCTTAATGTATCAAACTTTATTTCCTGCTCATCGTCAGTTTCCTTTCCATTTAGTCAATGAAGCCTTCACTGTAGAACATCATCTTCAATCTCAGATATATTGGTTCACATGAGACAGACTGACACAACTGTAACAAAATACAACAGAAAAATAATCAATTCTGTGTTCAATAAATAATTAAAACTGAATTGTAGAGAATTGTAAAACTCTACACTGTAATTCTGACATTGAAATTATAAATAAAATGCTTCGAGAGAGTTAAACACTATCAACAAGGTAAACACCTCAATAATTTGATCATGTTTGTAGTTCTAAGACTATTTTAACTCCTTGCTATGATGTAAAGATGAATAAGTACACTTGTGTAATATTCCTAATGAGAATAAATATGGAATAACAAGTACAGCGGTAAAGTGATGTGTAAACATAAACCTTCAACAGGTATCCAATCCTCAAAAAATTGTGAAGAACGTTTTCAGTTTTGACTGCTTCAGACTGGAGCTCATCCATAGATACAAAGGGATTCTCAATATACTTTTGAAGACAGATACACAAGATGTCATTTCAATTATTTGGCAAAAATATGAAAGATTGAACTAATTCTGAGTATTACTCAGACCATATGAAAATTTGCTGCTTGTGGTGGTTCCCAATACTATGTGGTATGAAGGAAAAAATATTTATTTATGTTTAATTTTGTAGAAGGTGCAACGAGGTTACAGGCCACTAACTCCAACCATTCCAATTTTTTTTCAATGCTGAAGATGTCCTATCGAACTCAAAACATTAACTCTGTTTCTCCCTCCACGTGCTGCCAGACATCCAGCATTCACTGTGTTTGATTCCGACTGAACATTGTGTTCCAAAGAAATTCTCATTTCAAATATATTGGATGATTACAGCCAGTCTTAACTAAAACAAGGACACTGACTGAGACTATAAATAGTCGCCACATTGCATTGTGGATACACATTGCACCCCAATGAGATGGAGCTGCATAGGCTATCAATGCCCAGCAGAGACAATGACTTTCCTGAAGACATGTAAACAATTTGCTTACAACTTTGTCAAAAATACTTCCAATGATCTCCTAACTTGCCTTCCTCCTCAACACATGATAAAGTTAAAAGCAATACATTTCCCCAGTTCTGATTTCTAAACATTTTCTTTCTCTTTATTATATTTTTAGTACATTGATAAAGCGTGTCTAAAAGCCATTCTGAATTACTTTAATGATTACTACATCATTAACATTCAAGAATTTGAGATTGTTTCTCATAAAAGAGTGATTGTTGGTGTTAAAATATTTGATCCGATTCTCTCATCAAATGCTATGAAGTTAAGATTGCACATTCATCTTGGGCCTATTTCTGTGTTTCTTTTTCACTGAATCCTACAATATCAATAAAGTCAGATTATGGATTAAAACTCAGGCACAGTAACAAATGGCATTTTTGAAGTTTTATTACTCTTCAACTGCACAACATACACACACAGCTTTAACTCATTGCTAATTATTAGGTATTGCTTCCTTTCATTTCCTTCTCTGCTGCATCATCATTAAAGACAGGGAGGACTTAATGGATATAGATTGATCAAGAGGTGGTCACCCATTTTGAATGAATTGAAGTCAGCTCCTCCACTGATGTCAATTCTGCCACACTTCAAGTGTGACAGGGTCAAGAGGTGGTCACTCATTTTGAATGAATTGAAGTCAGCTCCTCCACTGATGTCAATTCTGCCACACTTCAAGTGTGACAGGATCAAGAGGAGCGGCAAATGCCACCCTCCTACCTGCCACCTTACCCACCCATCATCTCACCCACTTGCCATCTCACAAGGATGTTGCCAGGACTAGAGGGTTTGAGTTTATAAGGAGAGGCTGGATAGGCTGGGACTTCCTACCCTGGAGCGTAGAAGATTAAGGTGTGACCTTACAGAACTTTATAAAATCATTAGGGGTATAGATAAGGTGAATAGCCAATGTCCTTTCCTCAGGGTAGGGGAGTTCAAAATAGAGGGCATAGGTTTAAGGTGAGGGGGGGAAAGTTTAAAAGGAATCTGAGGGGCAACTTTATCATATGGAGAGTGGTGCGTGTATGGAACAAGCTGCCAGAGGAAGTGGTGGAAGTGAGTACAATTGCAATGTTTAAAAGACACTTGGACAGGTACATTGGATAGGAAAGGTTTAAAGGGATATAGGCTAACTGCAGGCAAATGGGATTAGTTCAGTATAGAAAACCTGGTTGGCATGGACAAGTTGGGCCGAAGGGTCTGTTTCTGTGTTGTATAACTCTATGACACAGCTGCCATCTCACACATGTGCCACCTCATCTATCTGCTATCCTGGGCATCTGCCATATCACTTGTGTAGTTACTCACGTACTTATGTCACTCACTATATCCATCCAATCACTTACCTCACCCATCTGTGAGATTCCATCTCACAGAAAACATAGTCCAAAATCCAATTCAAACTCTAACCACTCCTTGACAGATTAATCATCTCCTCCATGAGGTCCCAGTTAACATTCTGTATCTTTCATCTGCTTGAGCACAAGGTCTTTCCCAGACTTAGTGGAACTAATTTCCAGGCACTGACCTCGTTAATAGGCAACTTCTGCTATCTGTTTAAACATACTACTCTTTCCTGATAATGAAGCATCTGCAGAACAATTTGATCAGGAACCAACCTACAATTAACTTGCAGGCCTGCCCTCACAAATGCTTGCAAGTGTCCCTCCAAGCCACACACCATCCTCACTTGGAACATTATTGCTACTCCTTCACCACCTCTGGGTCTCCAATCCGAAAAGCATTGTGCCACTCAAGAGGGAAGCTTACGGCTACCTTCTCAAGGACAATTAGGGATAGTGATGAATTCTTGCTAAATAAGGGACACCCATGTTTCTTAAATGAATAAAAACAATCTCACTGTTTCAAGTAGCATTGGCAGATATGTTTACGTATAAATAGCCTGTGTCCTGTGAGCAATGAGCAAACTATCATATGGGTAAAAACTCCTGTGTTTTTAACTGTTGTTTTGATGATTTTAGCAAATGCATTCTCTTAGCTTCATGACAAACTTGTTCGTACAAAATGTTCTTTTCACTTTCCCTCCATAAATCTATTCTGATAGCTACTTTTGCTATGGGACTGAAAGGAAGATTAAGTAGACCTCTCATAAAAGGGTAACTATCACTTCCAATTATCTGCAAATACTGCAGGATTTTGAAAATTATGATTCATTTTCATTTTTAAACCCGGCTTGAAAAGTGGCTTCAGCCCATACTGTCTGTTTAACCTATTACAAAATATTTCTAACACTTTCTCTTGTCAGTCACCAACAGTATTAAAGGGAGGGGGTTGGTAAATGATGCATAGATTGCATTCCTGAGCACCAACAATCAGCAAAAGGATACGGTCTTTTCATGGGAGGTATTTTTTTCTCAGCGAAGAGAGAAGAGTTAATGGAGAGGCACAGAAGAGGCTGCAGTCTAAAGAGCCAGCTAGGGTAATTTATTTTGATTTTTTTTCAATAGAAGCCTTCTGGTCAGCATCAATTGTCAGGTAGTGCTGCAGCAGTGGAGCATTCCTCGGGCATTTCAGTCAAAAATTAATCATTTTCAAATACATAATGAACCTTGTGTACAGTTAGAAACTCTCAACGGACTTTGTGCTTTGAACTATGCTGGGCTGTACCGTATTTAACAGTTATATCAAAAGCCTTAGAACTTCATGTCTGATAACGTAGGGGAGCTTCAACATCTCTGCTGATAAGCATCACATTTGATATTCTAATGCACCCAAGTACAACAGTTGAATCTCCATTTCTGTTTTATATAACTTTAGTTAGATAACATGTTGAATGCTGTGCATAGTTCTGGCCTTCATATTATCAGCAGGAGGTGAAGACATTGTTACAATCATACAGAGCTGAGAGGTCATAGTTATCAGGAAAATTAAAAGCTGTGCAGTTGTTCTTGAAAATGTTGGATTTTAAAAAAAACTCATGTTTTTATACCGTTTTTGTGACCACCAGATTTCTTCAAGCACTTTACAGCCAATGAAAAAGATTCATAGAAAAGCTACAGGACAGAAGGTGGACTTCATCTTGTCATGTCTTTGCTGACATTCTCCTGCCTTTTTCCTGTAGCCTTGCAAATTGTTGGTTTTCAGGTAATGATCTGATTGCTTTCAATTGCCTTGATTAACCTGACCTCTACCACACCCTCAGGCAGTAGCTTTTAAATCCTAAACACTCTTTGTGTGAATTATTTTCTTCATTTGCAAACATTGATTTGTTTACCCATTACCTGGAGTCTGTGCCCTCTGATTCTTGATCCTTCACCAATGGGACCAGTTTCTCTGTATCTACAACTGTCCAGAACTCTCATGATTTTGAATGTTTTATTCAAATCTCCTCCCAACTTTCTCCAAGGAAAACATTCTGATCCGTCCATGTAACTAAACTTCCTCATCTGTCAAAATACTCTCGTGAATCTTTTCTACACTGTCTCCAATGATTTCACATCCTTCCTAAAATATGCTATCCAGAACTAGGTGCGATTCTACAATTGAACTCAAATTAGTATATTCTACAGGTTTCATATAATTTTTTTGTATTTGTATTTGATGCCCCAGTTAATGAAGGCTAAGGTGCCATTTGATTTATTAACCACATTCTCAACCTGTCTTGTCATTTTCAATGATTTATGCATATATAAATTCTGATTCTTCTGTTCCTACACCTGATTTATAATTGTACCTTTTATTTTGCATTGTTTCTTTTCATTCTTCCTACTAAAATGGGGTTGGTTCGCTCAGTTGGCTGAACAGCTGGTTTGTGATGCAGAGTGATGCCAACAGTGTGGGATCAATTCTTATGCCAGCTGAGGTTACCATGAAGAACTCTCCTTCTCAACCTCTCACCTTGCCTGAGGTGCGCTGACACTCAGGTTAAAGCCACTACCAGACTTCTCTCCCAAATGACAGAGTAGCCCCATGACCTGGAAAGACTATGCTGGCTTTATCTCCCAAATTAATTGCTTTATGCCTCCCTTCATTACATTTAATCTGACACTTGTCCAATCTCTTTACTACCTTGTCTACTTTCATTTGAATTTTGACATTATCGTCTTGGTGATTCACAACACTTGCACATTTTGTATCATTACAGTTTTGATACTATGACCTATAAATCAAGGTCTGGGACATTAATAAGTAACAGGAAGAGCATGTGTCCTAAATCCCACAGGAACTCCAGATAAACCTTTCTCTGGTTTGAAAAGGAAATCTTTACAACTGTGTTTACTGCGACTCAATCAATTTCGTATCCATGTTACTCCTGTTCCTTTTAATCTATAAGTTCTAACCTTGCATATTCAGATAACCACTGTCATTATGTCAGAAACACTGCAGTGAATTGGTGAATAGCAAACTCCCAAAAGCAGCAATCTGTTTTTATGTGATGTTAATTGAGAAGTAATTCTTAGCAGGACATAACAGGTTTTTATTTGAAATACCAAGGCATTATTTATATCTATCTGATTTTGGTAGATAAGGCCTTGATTTAATATTTCACCTGAAATAGTGCTTTGTCATTGCAGTGCCAACATAGATCTTTGTGCCTGAGACCCGAAGCCAGACTTGAACCGTGTACCTTGTAATTCTGAGGCAAAAGTGGGGCCAACTGAGCCAAGGCTGACAATGATTTTGGTGGGTGACCTACAAGCCCATGAAAGGAATTTATGGGCTAAACACAAGCCTGTGTTTTTACTTGTGTGTTAAATCCAATTTCTGTTGTCATAAATATAAGATGCTATCCTTAAGTTACCTGCCTGAAGCCAGATCTTTGATGGTTAAGCATCAAACCATGAGTAGGTTGAAGAGGCAGGTCACAGGTGCACCTCAGCCAGAATGGCGATCAAACCCTATGCTTTTGGCATTAATTTTAACCCACATGCTACGTGTCTAGTCTGAGATAACCGGCCTTGATACAACTCACAAATATATGATAGTAACTAATAAACTCAAAAGGGAAGTAAGGCAAGTCCTCTCTGCCCAGACACAGTGGTTAGACTTTAGAATTTGCTATCATAGAAAACAGTGGAAAAGAATAACATTGATATATTCAATGGAAAGCTAGAAAATATATGAGAGAGAAAGTGATAGAGGTATATTTTGCTGACATTAAACAAAAAGGGGTAGGAAAAGGCTTATGTGGAGCATAAACACCTGCATGGACCTGTTCGACTAATAGTCTGTTTCTGTGCTGTAAATGTCTTGTAGTACTTTTCAACATACGTAGTCACTTTAAACCAAAGTGATAGTGACAGGAAACGGTTACCACATCCGATGGCCTTTTCTGATGAACGTTGTTTAGGTTTTCATCAACTAATAATACAGTTATAGCTGTCGCAACAATGACTTCCTGTAATTTCATGCTGTTCTAAGCAGTGTGTGTGGGTCATCAAAGCCATGTAATGAAATTAGTAAATATAACTTCTCAATTCAAAAATGGAGGGAGACAGAAAACAGAAAATTATAAGCTGGCTAGCTTGTCATCCATCATAGATTAGGTGCTAGAATCAACCATTAAGGAGATTACAGCTGAGAATGTAGAAAAGTTTGAAGTTATCAAGAAGACTCAGCATGTTCTTTTATGAAAGGAGAATCATGTTTGAACAATTTACTGAAGTTCTTTGAAGGCATAACATACGTTTTGGATAAAGAGATTTCTGTATACTTGGATTTCCAAGGCTATTGACAAAGTGTCACATTAAGGGTATTGTGCAGAGAAGGAGTTCATGGTTAGGAGATAACATATTAGCATGGATAGAAGATTGGTTGACTGGCAGAAAACAGACAGTATGCATAAATGGGCCTTTTTTATAATTGGTAGGATGTGACTCTTCTTTGGATTCATGTTGGACTAAACATTTAACTCCGTTTTTTTCTCTCCACAGACGCAGCCAAATTTGGACCGTTTCTTCAGAAATTACTGTTTTTCATTCAGATCTTTAGCATTTCCAGCATTTTTATTTCAAGTTGGAATTATATTGGGTGGAGGTCATAGGCTGCTGCAAACAGTGATAGATAAATTGGGATAGCAGGCAAAAATCTGTCAGATGAAATATAAGGCAAAGTCCACTTTAACAAAAGCAGAGTACTATTTATAAAGAGAACCACCAATGAATTCTGAGCCGCAGAGAAATCTAGATGTTTCTACAGCATGGGTCACAAAAATTAGTAAGCAGGGTACAGCAAGTAGTTTAGGAGACTCATGAAATGTTATTTTTTAATTGTTTGATTCTTCCTTTATAGGTGTTAGGAAGTGAACATAAATGTTAATTCAGATATACACAGCATTGATGAGACCACATCTGAATACAATGTGCAGTTTTGGCCTCCTTGTTTAAGGAAAGATGCAATGGTGCAGTGATAGAGTCCCTACTCCGGGACAAGGAGTCCCAGGTTCAAGTCCCACCTGCTTCAGAGGTGTATAATAATGTCTCCGAACAGGATGTTAAGGAAAAATAGGTTAAGGTAGGACACAAATGTTTTAGAAGTGATTTACTAGATTTATACCCGGAATGAGTAGGTTGTCTTAGGAGAACATTTTGGACAGACTGTGCTTGTTTCCACGGGAGTTTAGAAGAGTGGGAAGTCACTTGGTTGAAACATATAAAATCCTTAATGGTCTCGATAAAGTCGATGTGGAAAGGATGTTTTCTGTTGTGGGTGAATCCAGATCAAGGAAGCATGGTTTAAAAATTAGATGTTGACCTTTTAGGAAGGAGATGAGGAGATATTTTCTCTTTCATAGGGTTGAGTGACATCGTGACTGTCTGCCCCATATTACAGTGGAAGCAGGGCCATTGAATATCTTTAGGGCAGAGACTGAGAGATTCTTGATAGGCAAGTGATTCAAAGATTATCAAAGCAGTAGATATAAAAGTGGAATCTGAAACAAACTGATCAGCCATGATCTTGTTGATGGCAGAGCAGGCTCAACGGGCCAAATGGTGTTCTTGTGTTCCGAATTTCAATGTTTGTATCATCATATTAGATACCCTCTTTAATGACTACTAGAAATTTGTTCAAGCTCTATTTGAGTACCTACAGCATATTTTTAACAATGTTATATTACAGCAGTTTGTGAATGATATTGAAACACTCGTGTAATGAATATCAGCTCCTGAGATAGATCACAAGATAGGTATTATAAACCTTTGCTCCTGTTCGTGGGTCTCATGTTGAAAGTGTACAATGAGAAATTGATGGAGAGATCCTTTGGACTGTTACTGCCTATTAATATGTTTGGAGCACAATTCTGGAATGAATTTAAGATGGAACAGGACAAAATTCCACAATAAAACAAACACAAGCCCCAAACTACAAGAGCCTCCAGAACAGAATTTTGGCAAAAATGCTCAGTGTAAACTTTGTGTACAAAGGGATATTTCTGTGATTTTCTGATTGCTGCATGTGGACATACTTACAGAGTGTGAGATGGTGTCTGTCTCTGAATCATGATTCTTGACAGCACAGTATTCTTGGGGAAATGCAGAGTTTATCCTAGTTACTCAGAGATAGTAAAAACTGCCGATGCTGGAGTCAGAGATAACACAGTGCAGAGCTGGAGCAGCACAGCGGGCCAGGCAGCATCAGAGGAGCAGGAAAGTTGATGTTTCGGGTCGGAACCCTTGGTGAGGCTGGGGAAGGTAGGTGGGATGGTGATAGGTGAGTGTAGGAGTGCAGTGGTGGGGATTGGTAATGAGGTGGGAGGAGCGGATAGGTAGGAGAGAAGATGGACAGGTTGTGTCAGGTCAAGGAGGCGGGGATGAGAGGGAGGGTTGGTCATGGGATGGTTTGGAAAAATGTAGGATTCTAAAAAGGATTGACATGGTAAATGCTGAGAGGATGTTTCCCTCATGGGAGAGTCTTGGGCCAGAGGGCATCGTCTCAGAATAAAGGGATGCCAATTTAAGACTGAGATGAGGAGGAATTTATTCTCTCAGAGGGTTGAGTGTCTTTGGTGCAAACAGTCGTGAGGGGACAGTCCTTGTGTATATTTAAGCCCGAGATAAATAGATTCTTGATCAGTATGAAAATTAAGGATGATGGGGAAAGGGCAGGAAATTGGATATGATGAATGTCGAATCAGCCATGATCGTAACGAATGGTGGGCCAGGCTTAAGGGGCCAAAGGGCAGTTTCCTGTTCCTATTTCTTATGGTCTTTGTGGTCGAGCATGCACAAGGCTTGCCTTGGCTCTCCAAGGTCAGCCATGCAGATCGAAGGGAAGATGTCTGCTAACTCTAGTTTTTCACTTCTGGACACCATCTTACAAGCAAGAACATTGATAAACTGGTATCCCTCAGTTGTTTTGTGCTTAAATTGTTGAAAAGTTAATATTCTCTTTTTCAATTTGTATCTCCCCGTTATGTTTGCAAGCATGTCTGCTCTGAGGATTATCCCCCTCTCCCCGACTAATGGTATCCAAATAATTGCCCCTGTTGGTTTCACTTTACAACAGTTATGTTTCAATTCTTACAAAGTCAAAGTTCACCAATAGAAGAATGGGAAACATTTCAACTAGAAGCAGGAATAGGCCATTCAGCCCTTTGAGCCTGGTCTACTTTTCAATAGGATCATGGCTGACTCTATATCTCAGTGATATATTTCGCTTCCCCCCATATCCCTCTTTGCCTTTAAAATCTAGAGCTTTACGTGTCTCTTTCTGTAGTAGAGAATGCCACTGGTTCAATACCCTCTAAGAGAAGAAACATTTCCTTCTATCAGTTCTAAATGGTCTCCCCTTATCCTGAGACAGTAAAACAGGCTACCACTGTTTAAAAAAGGAGAAAAGTTAAATCATAGTCTGCTTGTGGAGAATGATTCATTTTGAAACTTACATTCTATCGGTAACAAGAGATATTACATTCACACAAAAGTTCAGTCAAAAAGGGACAGGAATGGAGGGTACATCCCTTGATTGCTATGCCTTTGCAACATTAGAAACATGGGAATATCTTCTTATTTTATTTGCGAGCAGTAGAATGTTTGTACAATATGATAAATTCAGTTCTAGAAACTTTTTATCCACGGTTACAATGTACCAAGAAATATCCCATAGTCAAGTGAGATTTTCTTTGTTGCAACAAAACTTGTACAAAGGGCAATTTCTCAATCTTCCCTTGCCTAGCAATCAGAGCACTCTCACCCCAAAGTTGTTTAACCCTTTGCCTTTTTTTGAACTGACATTTACTTTCATTAATCTTTGTAAGTTAGTTATTTGTTTTTTTATACTAAATTGTGAGGTATCAATATTGTGAGTGTGTCATAAGGACTACCACAGTTCAAAAAGGCAGCTTGGCATCACTTTCTCAATGGCAATTAAGACATGGCAATAAATGCTGGCAAAGATGCCCACATTTAATTAATAACTAAAACAAAAGATTTCTGGCAGAGGGGATTAGTTTAGATTAGCCTTTCAATCTATAAACTGATAGCTTCATGAGTCAGTGAAAGGTTTAAGTGCATCCAAAATTTGTATACTAGGTGACATTCATTCCAATTCTCCCTCAGTTTATTGTATCATTTGCTTAATTCAACCTTTAAAAAAAAAGCTGAGCTTCTTAAACCTAACCAACAGAAATAAGGCTTGAAGCTTAATGGGCTTTGGATTAGACAGTTTAATTCCCAGGGCTAATTCCCATTTGTCTGATTAGTTGGCCTGACTGTGCCAAGAATCAGACAGTCCTTACATATTTTGCCAAGAGATTTCCCCCATGGTCTCCCATTCTCTCTTTGTTTTTCTCTTGCCTCTGCACAAAGGAAGTCAAACCAAGGGGGTGCACATTGTTTGCCTGCAGCTTCAAAACATCCCAAAGCCACTATTAAGCATGCTTGCTCGAGGTAACATAAGGCATCAGTGTGACCAGTGTCACTCTGAGATTCGGATACAATTTATAAAGTATTACAATGGCTTCATGAAAGCAGCAACTGACTATACTTGTTCACATTTCCATCTCCCTCCCACCTTCCACCTTTCTTTCACTGCTCTCAACCATTTCTCCCTCTGTTATATCTTTCAGCATCTGATCTCAAGGGCATACTGCAATAGCATACTTTCTCAATCCAAACATATTTAACATATGCACTTTACTCTCCTTACACTGTGCACCAGCGCCATTCTCTTTTTATATCCTAATGCATATAACAACTCTTTCTATTACTCCAAAACAACTCAGTGTGGAGCTGGAGGAACACAGCAGGCCAGGCAGCATCAGAGGAGCAGGAAAGTTGACATTTTGGGTCGGGACCCTTCTTCAGAAATGGGGAGGGGGGAGGGAGCTGAGAAATAAATAGAGAGGAGGGGTGGGGCTGGGGAAGGTAGGTGGGATGGTGATAGGTGAGTGCAGGTAAGGAGTGGTGGGGATTGGGCAGTGAGGTGGGAGGGGCAGATAGGTGGGAGAGAAGATGGACAAGTTGTGTCAGGTCAAGGAGGCGGGATGAGAGGGAGAGTTGGATATGGGATGAGGCTGTGGGTGGGGAGATTTTAAAACTGGTGAGTTCTATGTTTAGGCCATTGGGCTGTAGGCTTCTGAAGCGGAATATGAGATGTTGCTCCTCCAGTTTGCGGGTGGTGTCATTGTGGCACTGGAGGAGGCCTAGGATGGACATGTCCCCCAGGGAGTGGGATGGGGAGTTAAAATGGTTGGCGACTGGAAGGTGTTGTTGTTTGTCGCGTACAGAGCGCAGATGCTCTACAAAACACTCTCCAAGTCTCTGCTTGGTCTCCCTGATGTAGAAGAGGCTACATTGGGAGCAGCGGATACAGTAGACCAAGTTGATGGATGTACAGGTGAACCCCTGTCTGATATGAAAGGTTTGTTCTGTGCTTTGAATGGAGGTGAGGGGGGAGGTGTAGCGGTTGCAGGGAAAGGTACTGGGTGTGGTGGGGTTAGTGGGGAGTGTGGAGCGGACGAGGGAGTCACAGAGTGAGCAGTCCCTACGGAAGGCAGATAGGGGTGGGGAGGGAAATATCTCTTTGGTCGTGGCATTGGATTGTAGGAAGTGGAGGAGAATGATATGCTGGATGCGGAGGTTGGTCGGGTGATATGGCAGGACAAGGGGGACTCTGTCTTTATTTTTGTTGGGGTGAACAAGTTTGAGGGCAGAAGTGCAGGAAATGCAAGAGATGCGGTTGAGAGCCTTTTTGATCACCGGAAGAGGAATGTTGCGGTTCTTGAAATAGGAGCAACACCTTGGATGTCCAGGAGTGGAACGCTCCATCTTGGGAGCAGATGCGGCAGAGGTGGAGGACTACAGCTACCTGGACTACACTTCCCCTCACCCACCCTCCTGCAAGAATGTGATCCCCTACTTCCAATTCCTCCGCCTCCACTGCTGAAGAAGGGTCCCGACCTGAAACTTCAATTTTCCTGTTCCTCTGATGCTGCCTCGCCGGCTGTGTTCCACCAGCTACACATTGTATTGTCTCTGACTCCAGTATCTCCAGTTCTTCCTATCTCTTTCTATTACTCCTCCCTCTTTACATATGAACACAAAGCTTAGGAGCAGGAATAACTCATTCAGCCTTCAAGCCTGTTCCATCATTTAATAAGCTCATGACCAATCTGATTGTAACCTCAGTTTGAATTTTCATTGACCCTGATACACTTGCACCCCTTTGCTTAACAAGAATGTATTTACCTGTGCTTTAAAAATATTTAAGGGCTCCGCTTCCACCACGTTTTTAGGAAGAGAGTTCTAAAAACTCGACTCTCTGACGGAAGAAAATCTAATTTCTGTTGTTTAAATGGGTGTCTGATTTTTTAACTGTGACCTTTAGTTCTAGAATCCCCTACAAGAGGAAACATCCTCTCTACATCTACCCAGTCAAGACCCTTCAGAATCTTACACATTCAACATGTTTGCTTTACCACTTATCACCTCCCTAGTGTGATTCCATCTTTTGTCTTCTTACTTTCAATATTTGCATGAGTAAGCCATAGATATTTCCATTTACCTTTTCAGAGTTGCGCAACAATTTTTCTACTCTTTCCGCAAAACAAAATACCAAGCAAAGGAAGGTAAGCTAAAGGAAAAGTATCTAGGATCATAGGCCTCACTCAAATGGATCAGAGGAGATGAATAACCATGAATATCGGAAAAGTCATGTCAGACAACTTATCTGATCAGGTGTCCACATATTATGTTTAACCATTAATTAAATCGCCTTTATCACATCCCAAACTGTAGTCAGCAGTATGGTTTATAGCATTGTCAGTCTGTCATTGGTATTGAAGTTGGGTCAATGGTTTAAATATTCTTCAAGAAAGCATGGAAAATGATTCTTCTAATATCCTATGACAAACAGCTACTCATTAAGACTCCCACTCTTTTGGATTATATCTGTGCTGCTCAGGTATTTGGAGTGCAGAGGGATATAATGACTGTTTTATTTGTCTCCCAGCTACCATCCAGTTTTTTTAGATAACTGATCATGTGGGAAATGTTCAGTGTTTGTATTGTGCTAGTGGCTCTATACAACACAAATCATATTATCTTGTTGCTGAGAATTCTGCTGCTGCTCTTCTTTCCATTACAATTCTTCTTTCATCCAAACTGAGCAAGCAATAATTGCATCCATGTTCCGCACGGGAATATAATTGAGGATGATAGGTAACAAAACATGTGAAAGAGACAATCTAGAAACTCTCTAGTAAACTAGATGATCCACTGACACATACAAAAGTATCCCTTTATTTCCAGTTTGATTGACATAGAAAAAGCAATCTCTGAGGATATTGCAGTTTTAAGTTAAAATCCTATTGAGGCCCTAATTGTATCACCAGACCCCATTTTAAACTGTACTTTAAACTGTACTCCAGAACTTGAACTTAAAACAGAGCTGTGTTGCCAAAGTTTTCATTTTACACTAATCATGATCAATACAAGAATACCAAATTTACAACAAACATGGCAACTTTACCACACAAGAAAAGGATGCTGATTGGTCAGAAAGCCGACTCTGACTGGCTGAGGCATTGCCATGGAAAAAGCAATGCAGAACTATAGGTTCTCCTAACTTCTGGGGAGTTCAAAAATATCTCAAACCTTGAACATGATACTACTGCTTGTGGAGAATGGGTTCCCATGTATAAATGTACAGCAAACTTTTTATTAATTGGCACCCATGGGACCAGGAGTATGCCAGTTGATCAAATATTCCAGTTGATTAAGAGGTCTATAACCAAAGTAAAAACATACAGTAAGTAATAGAAATGGAGTCCAGAGGGTATAAACATCACAGTTATACTTTATTCACAGTATATATCACTTAAAAAATAATGCAACTTTGCCTTAAATAAAACTTATCAGCAGACAGCATTCTAATTCACACCCTCAACTGACTACTCGAACATTGCAGAGATAGTGATAATACAGTAAACTTCTGGCATTTGAGGTATATAATTTTTGCTACCCTAACAAGAGTGCCGGTTCACAAGGTGCCAGTTAAATCAGAGTTTGCTGTTTATCACTTTTTGTAAGTATGAACAAGTTACTTTATGAACTTGACTGATTTTTTTAAATTGGTTGTTAGTCTAGATATTAATACACTCTGACTTGTTCAGCAAATGCTGTCCAATCACAAAAACACATCAAATAGTCAGTGATAACAAGGTGTAGAGCTGGATGAACACAGCAGGCCAAGCAGCGTCAGAGGAGCAGGAAGGCTGACGTTTCGGACCTAGACCCTTCTTCAG
>NC_063334.1:60648622-60855798 GCF_021869965.1 Rhincodon typus
CTGCACCTTGTTGTCTCGGATTCATCAGGATTTGCCTATTTTTGCATTATTGTGTGTATTTGCACTCAGTCTTATGATTTTTTTTTTCTCTATTCAGCCATGGCAATTCATTTTGACAAGTAAAGCTCTTGTTGGCTGTGTTTCACATAAAGTTCTTTTCTTTGAACACCACACCTCCCACTGACTTTTTGTTTAACCCTGTAGCAGATTTGCTTTGCTTACAATAGACTGTCTCATTGCATTTAATCAACCTCATTTAAATCAAGCATTTTAGCAGCTGTTTTGCATTTCTCCCTTTCAAAAACAATACTGAACTCAGGTCCCTTTTGTGGTGTGGTGCAAGTGTTCCTACCCCTGGACTGGGAGGCCCAGTTTCAAGTCCCATCTGCTCCAGAGGTATTTTATAACATCTCTGAACAAGTTGATTGGGGGGAAAAAAAAAACAAGTCAACTCTGTTGCATTGTTGGTTGCATTTCAGCCTTATACTCCCGATCTTTGGGCATCTCGGTGTGGAGAGGTATGGGCTGATCAGAGGAACTTCTTGTGGGTATGCTCCCGAGCTTGGCCAGGCTGGCTATAAACAGGTCCAGGCAGTGGGCTGTGGAGGGGGTCATATCTGCCGACTGTCTGCCCCTCTGCAACATGGCCAGGTGTCCTTGGAGGGACAGCATGTGGTGTCCATCAATGCTCTTGACGTGCTTAAAGAGAGGTGGGCACTGCAGGGAGACAATGCTTTATGTCCCCCTTCAACCTCATTAGTTCCCTCTCTCTCCCTACCCTCTGCCCTTCACTTTTAATGGTTAGCATTGTCACAATGGGCTTTGCATGTAAATATTGAATTGGCCACGTGGGTATTTTTACTGGTGGTGGATAATAATTAAAGAAAAAGAAAAAATATGACACAGTGAATCTGCTAGTGGGGAGTTCACTTAGTTGTGTTTGATAACTCTTCTGGAAAGAAGAAAAAAAGACTCAATAATGGCACGACCACTATTAGATATGTTCATTCAACATTAGGTAGTTAACTAAAACTGCCTCATTGCTTTTTGTTAATTCTATGGCATAAATAATATGACCTGCCCTCTTAATTCCAGGTCATCTTTTGACAAAAACCACTCTGACACTTAAGAAATCTGTTAGTTTCCTAAATGAACTCATCTATTTATTCCAATACATGAGGGAGCCAAAATTCCCCAATAAAACCACTCTGCTATTTCTAAGTGCATATTTAATTCTGCATTAATGTATTTTATCACTTCATAGCTATAATCAGAAGGACTAAGTACAATTCCCATTACAGTCTTGCATTGACTGCAGAAACTTTTTAGGCTATTTCTAAACAGTCTGTTCATACTTGTTATTATACAGCGCTGGAGCAGGTGGAACTTGAAGTCAGGCCTCCTAGCTCAGAGGGAAGGGTACTACGACGGTGTAACTTTAAGGCCTTTTATCTTTGCTTCTTGATCTTTTAATTGAATACTGCCAACCTAACATCAGCCTCCTCAATACCTTTGTGCCTCCATTCCCCAGGATAATCTGATTGTTTTCCACTTCCTCAGAGACTAAAGGCTCAGCTTCCAACTACCACCTGTATCCCTGATAACAAGGTGCAGGGCTGGATGAACACAGCAGGCCAAGCAGCATCATAGGAGCAGAGAGGCTGTATCCCTGCTTGGTTCTGCCATGTTTTCTCAACGAACAACTTCTCTTTCAACTCATCCCACTTCCTCCAAATGAAATGTATTACCACGGGTAACACATGAGTTCCAGCATGTCTTTATATGAGATGTATGGATCATTCCTTGATCCAATCCTTTACAAGCCAAATCTTAAATCGATAACAATATAGTGCCGATTCCTGCTCGAATGCTGAATGGGAAAACCTCAACTTTTTTTTCCAATTTCCATGGTTCTCTCACCTTCCATCTCCAACTTTTCCCCTTGTTGACTTCACTGTCTGCATTTCCTGGGGTAGACTATCCACAACCATTCGTAATAAGCCCTTTGACTCCTACACATTCCTGAACTATACTTCCTCACATCTACACTATCTAAGGATTCTTTTCCATTCTCTCAGTTTCTCCATCTCCATTGTATCTGTTCCAATAATGTAACCTTCCACACCATAGCCTCCAATATGTCTTCCTTTAATCTCAGCTGAGGGTTCCCACCTACCATGTGTCTGACCCATTTCCCTCACTTCTGCTCTCACCCTTCCTCCTCCTTCCCAGAGCTATGAAAGAGTTTATCCTGTACTACCTTCCAGCCCAGGAGTCTCCATTTTAAAAGATTATCCTCCACTATTTTCACCATCCCCAACATAGTGCACACACCAATCACACCTTCCCTTCTCCTCTCATCAGTCAAAAAGCACTGTTCCATTTGGGACACCATGGTCCACATCTCAATGATCCCCAATGCCCTACGTTCATTCAAAGGCATTTTTTCATGCAAACACATGAGATATAATACTAGTCATTCTATCTTCTCTCGATTCACTGTCCAAGGTCTACTATACACTGGTTACAGATAAACATTGGGCTGGATTTTCCACGGAGTGACAATTCCATGAGGATTTCCCCTTGGCCCTTCTATTTTACAAAATAAAGGTGAGCTCCACATTTCTGAGAGGAGATTCTGATCAGGGAACAATCAGGAATGAAGCTTTACTTCCATTTTAACAGTTCTTTGGTAATGCAGAACTGTCGGGGGAAGGTAAACCACATGCCATTCTCAAGCAGTCAGCGGTCATATTTGAAATCCAAAGGTTCCAACAGGCATTTTGACAATGCAAAAATATGTGAAGTTCAATGCTTTGGAGGTGGGTACTGGTATTGGAACTAAAAGTCTAAAATCTACATAAGTTCCTATAAAGAGGGCATCTGCTGCTCATTGATCATCCATTGAGAGCTGAGAAATCTTCTCAGGATGTTTGAAATAAAGTCCCAAAAATATTAATTGTTATGCAAACTGTAACTGAGGCTTCCAAAAACTGGCTTTGACTCTGAACCTTTAGAGTGTGTTCAGCTGATTTCTCAAGTAGTAAAATTAAGAATGAGATGTGGGATGTTAAAAATAATTAAAGCTTCAGGAAACAAAAGGAAATTTGTAAATCATAAATATTTCCAGTTAGGAAAACAAGGTGAGATCAGCAAATGAGATTCTCTTATATTGTCTATACTCCTATTGTCCAAAACAGTTTTGAACAGGGAGATGAGAATCTTGCTGGTGAGTGGTAGGAGACATATTTGCATACTTTAACATGCCATCATTACCTCATCTCATCTCATTTATGTGGATATACAGTTTTCCAATTGGCAACAATTTCTGAAATGATAGAGCAGGTACCTGGTGACTTCAGATCTCCGGCTTGGATATTAGTCACCAACATCTTGGTGCATGCCCAATGGGCAGCAACTACCCACATGCCCTGTGCACAAGATTGGCATCAGGAAAGTACCAACCTCTCTGCTTGCTCATGGAACATCTCCAATCAACGTTTAATATAGTTCTGCACTTCAATGCTGCACACAAGGACAGGCACTCATTTCATGGATTCAACCAAGGTGCATCTCAGGGATCTTTGCTTGTTCTCTTAGCAGTCACTCACTTAGTGCCCGCTTGGATGTTCACAGCATGCCAGCCTTTCCTTCCCCTTTTTCACGTTGCCCTTTCAGCCAGAGCTTAGGGGTGCGCAGTACCTCTGTCTTGCCTTGTCTTTTAGTACAGAGACAAAGTCAGACAGATTGACATGATTGCCAGCAGTAATCAGTCAAGGGGTGAACATATTGTTAGATGGCACCATGTTACATTACTTCCATGCCTGCACCATGTGCCAGCAGAATACTAGGCTAACAAGGAAGTGACAGAGTGTACAAGCATAAGAAAACAGCAGCAAATAGAATTTTAAAAATTCTAAAAATACACACCAAACAGCATCTCACCAAGACCCACCTTCTTACGCTATCCCTATAACCACATTTACCCCACCCAGCCTGCACACCACCGGACAATTTAGCACGGCCAATCCACCTAAATTGCATATCTTTGAACTATGGGAGGAAACCAGATCACCTGGAAGAAACCCACACAGACACTGGGAGAATGTGCAAATTCAAGGCTGGAATTGAACCTGGGTCCCTGATGCTGTGAGGCAGCAGTGTTAATCACTGAGCCACCCAATGAACAGATTCTAGCTACAGGTAAACAATAATGAGCAATCAACATTTTTCATGGCAGAGAAAAGGACACCATCTCCCCTTTTGGAGGCCCAAAGGCTTCTGGCTACCTTGCTCCCACCCACAAGCTATTCAGTTGCCTGGGAGCCAATATAGTCCTTGACAGACAGAACGCATGTGTCATCAACAACTGGTCCCCACTCTACAGACCATTCAACTACACGTTGATGGCCAAAACCACTGTGTTCGCACCTTTGGTGATAGTCCATCTGCTGTAACCTGTATCACTGATTGAACAAGCATCAATGTAACCAACACTTACACTAAATATTGATATCTTGCCTTAAAAAGTACAGCAATTCTTCCATTTTCCTTGATTTTTTAAAAAGTCCTTTTCACATTACAATCCACAATCAAAAGTACTGAAAAATAAAAAGGTACGGTCTTTATACCTGTGGCACTAAGGCATGGGTCGCCATCCTACCCGGTTGTCAAGGCGACAGCTGCATTGAAATATTTATCTAAGTGGCTGCTTCAAATTTCCCACTGGGAACCTTTGAGGGATTTCTCAATCTTCAACCCACAAATGTATCAATGCTGTTACTGATGCAAATCATGGCAGATCACACTGCTTCATCTCATTTCCACACAATGAGGTCTGTGCTGTAGCCCAGGCAATAGGCTTTGGCACCATAGCTGGCTTGCCCCAGTGCAGAGTGCTTTAGACTGTGCACATGTTGCATTGAGAGCACCAGTTCAAAATGCAAGTGACTTTTTGGACAGGAAAGGACTTCATTTCATCAACATGCAAGTCAACCGTGATCATCTGTACCATGTCTTAAAAGTCTGTGTGAGGTTGCCATGATGCTTGAATCTTTGAGAACTCTCATGTTCCCAGATCATTTCAAGGTCGTAATGCTTTACAAGGATGATTACTGGAATGTGGAGGCTACCCTTTGTGATCATGGCTGATTACTCCAGTACCCCATCCTGAACAGAGGCCAAAAGTAGATACGATGCAGCCCATTCTTTCACGAGAGACATCATGGAACAGGCGATAGACCTGCTACAGATGAAGTTCTAATGCTTTGAAAGGTCTTGGGGGCTTTGCAATATACCCTGGACAGGATATGCTGCATAATCCTTGCATGCTGTGCTGTATACAACAGGAATAGACAAAGCAGGGATGTAATGCTGAAGAGCTAGGTCAGTAGAAGAGGGGCAATACAGTGGTTAGCACTGCTGTCTCAGAGTGCCAGGGACCCAGGTTCAATTCCACCCTCAGGCAACTGTCTGTATGGAGTCTGCACATTCTCCCCGTGTCTTTATGAGTTTCCTCCGGGTGCCCTGGTATCTCCCACAGTTCAAAGATGTGCAGGCTAGATGGGTTGGCCATGCTAAATTGCCTGTAGTGTTCAGGGATCTGTGGATTAGATGTGCTAGCCATGGGAAATGAGGGTTACAGGGAAAGGGTAGGATTGGTCTGGGTGGGGTGCTCTTCAGAGGGTCAGTGTGGAGTTGTTTGGCCCAAAGGGCTGTTTTCACACTGTAGGGATTCTATGATTCTAGAAGCACTCTTCTAAGGAGGAGGAAAGTGAGCAGAAAGAACAGCATCATAGAGCATTCCTCAACAAGGTTGGCAGGACTTAACTGACACCATTTAGTAAAAGTATGAGTTGGGTGAAATGATCATCCATTGAATGTCAATTTGTTGTTGTTCAAAAGGCAAGCATTCACAAAGGCAAAAGCAGCTTTTTTTACACTTGTTTTATCTTTGCTTTGACTGTTGCTAAGTAAAGGTGATTATTTTCATCCAATTGAAGGATTTGAGTGTGTGATGGTCCCACATTGTAGCATGAGAAATTATTAGTCTACACAGGGGCATTGGGGAAAGAGTAGCACTCCCTTAGACATGATTCTAAAATGGAATGACCCTAAGGACAGGGAACCTGTGTAGCTTGTTTCTTAAACAGCAATACATTTACAAATGTACAGTTGTATTTTCAATGAAGGGTCAGCCTTGTCACCTCAAAAGCATTGGTTTTTGGTTTCCCTCTTACTATGTGCATGATGAAGGACAGATCTTGACTGTCAGCTTTTGACTGGGTAAACAGTGGGATTTTGAAAATGGTGACAGCACCAGGAATACAGTGAGGTCCTGGCAGTGGCGATTAATTCTGCCTCTCACGAGAGGGAAAATAGGACAAGTAGGATGTCACAGAGGAATGGTGCATAGGTAATGAGATGGGATTTGGAGAACAGCATGAGAAATGTCACTAGGGCTCTAAGAGGGAAACTGTCCATGAGGCTCACCAAAATTGACACTTTCTGGTAAAATTCAGCCCCTTAACTCTTTTTCTCACTATACTGATGCTGACTGACCCACTTATTATTTACAACATTTTCTCTTTTTATCCCAGCATCTGAAATGTTTTGCTTTGGTTTTATTGGGTCCTTGCTATGGCTGTTGACATCAAGCCAGCACCATCATGGGAAGGCCCACAATTTCCCACCTGCTGATACTTGAACCATACTGGGACTTGCTTCACCAAGAGATTCTATTGTTTAGCAATTTTCAGAATGTCTACCATGTGTAACGTTCTCACATTGCACATTGCCCAGTTGAGTAATCTTGAATGATGAAGTCATTTCAAACACACCCAAGAACTCACAATGTCGCTTTCCAAGTTGGATTGCATCCAATGACGTTAGCAGGTTTTCACTTTGGAATGAAGACCACAAACCTGACATTTGGCAAAACTCAGTGATCTGCATTAATCTGCTGATTTGCCTAAAGAAACTTGAAACAGGCCGTCGGACCAATTACTTCTTTACTACACCCCTTGCGTGTTTGTTTATCACAAAAGCTTTGACTTAGTATAAATAAGTTAAATGTATTTATTTTAACAGTCAAGTTTTTAATTTAAAAAAGAATTTAGAGAGAATGGGATCAGCAATTAAAGGATTATTTCTCGACAATAGAAAAAGCTGAAAGCACATTGTATCTTTGCTTTACTTCTGATCTGTAATTCTACTTCAAATCTTTGGAAGAGACAAACTACAGGCAGCATTTTATTGATACAAACACAGAATTCAGTTCTGAAGTCATACTGGGTTTGAAACACTAACACTGTTTCTCTCTCCACAGATGCTACCAGACCTGCCCAGTTTTGCCAGCCTTTTCTGTGTTTGTTTCAGATTTCTTGCTTCTACAATATTTTGCTTTTATTTGAATTTTTCTGGTTATAGATTTTCCTGTTCCGCCACTGGAAAAATCAGCCAGGAATTTGCACTCCTCTTCCCTGCTCCTGATGGATACCCGGCAGTTCTGTGGAACATTAACTGAATGGGACAGGATTTCCAACAGATTTCTGAAGCATGTTCCATCTCTGAGAGCTGCCAGCCCATCTGATTAATCAGCAGCTTTCTAGTCCCAGCAATGCTAGGTGGAGAAATGCCCACTGCAAGAGCAATACTGAGACGTGGCAATGGTGAATATTGTGGAACTTTTGGCAGGGCCAGGGTAGGATGAGGGCAAGGGAATGGTTGTCAGAGGCTGGGTTCCAAAAGGCCAGATGGAGGAGGCACCTGCAGAGTATGTGGGAATTCTTTCGGATGTGGGGACTCGATCCTATTCATATACCTATCCACATGCCTTTTAAATGTTGTAATCGTACCCGCCTACACCACTTCCTCCGGCACTCATTCCATACAATGCACCACCCTCTGCATGAAAAAGTTGCCCCTTAGGTCCCTTTTAAATCTTTCCCCTCTCTCCTTAAATCTATGCCCTCTAGTTTTGGACTCCCCCACCCTGGGGAAAAGACCTTGTCTATTTACTCTATCCATGTCCCTCATGCTTTTATAAACCTCTATAAGGTTACCTTCAGCCTCCAATGCTCCAGGGAAAATAGCCCCAGCCTATTCAGCCTCTCCCTATAGCTCAAACCCTCCAACCCTGGCAACATCCTTGTAAATCTTTTCTGAACCCTTTCTAGTTTCACAAGATCCTTCCTGTAGCAGGGAGACCAGAATTGCATGTGATACCTCAAAAATGGCCGAACCAATGTCATGTACAGCGCAACATGACCTCCCAACTCCTCCATTCAATGCACTGACCAGTAAAGGCAAGCATACCAAATGCCTTCTTCACTATCCTATCAATTACGACTCTACTTTCAAAGAACTATGAACCTACACTCCAAGATCTCTTTGTTCAGCAACAATCCCCAGGACCTTACCATTAAGTCTATAAGTCCTGCCCTGATTTGCCTTTTCGAAATGCAGCACCTCACATTTATGTAAATTAAACTCCATCTGCCACTCCTTGGCCCATTGGCCCATCTGATCAAGATTCGGTTTTACTCTGAAGTAATCTTCTTTGCTGTCCACTACACCTCCAATTTTAGTGTCATCTATAAACTTACAAACCATTTAGATAAATGACAGAAAACAGTAGACCCAGCTCTGATCCTTATGGCACACTGCTGGTCACAGGCCTCCTTCTACCTTTGAGCCAGTTCTGTATCCAAACAGCTAGTTCTCCCTGTATTCCATGTGATCTAACTTTGCTAACCAGTCTACCATGGGAGCAATTGCGTACACATCACCCGAAACAGCATCCTGAGGTTCCACCATGCAAACTTGCCTAGGATTCTCCAACCCATTCCTTCAAATCCTACCATGAGCGTGAACGTTGTGGCCAGGCAGAGCCAATAAAGGGTTTCATGACTGAATGTGCAACAGGATTATAGGACTTAGAGCTGACCCATTTGTTGTAGGATTGCTTAGCTCCATCATATGGTGCTTCTTCTGTTCACGTAATCCTGTTCTGTCACTTTACCAGTTTGTTGACTCATATTTTGGTGTGTCCAGTGCTGCTCTTGGCATCTTTCTGTGTACTCTTTATTGACATAGAACATGGAAGTTTATCAGGGGTAAGCAGGATTATGGTATAAGCTGACCAGTAACAATGTTATTAAATCTCAGAGCAGGCTTGAGCATCTGAGTGACCTACTATAGCCCTGATTTCATACGTTTGTATGTATGTACAGTGGCATGTTGGCGCAGTGGTTAGCTCTGCTGCCAGGGACCTGGCTTCAATTCCAGCTTTGGTGACTGTCTGTGTGGAGTTTGCACATTCTCCCCGTGTCTGCATGGATTTCCATTGGGTGCTTCAGTTTCCTCCCACAGTCCAAAGATATGCAGGTTAGGTGGATTGGCCATGCTAAATTGCTGCATAGTGTTTGGGGGGATGTGCAGGTTATGTGGGTTAACTATGGTAATTGCAGAGTTATAGAGGGTGCAGACTCGATGGGCCATCTGCACTCTGGGAATTCTCTCTGTGTATGTTGAAGAAGAGGACTTTACAAGATCAACTGGATTCTTGTCATGTGTACAGTCTTAGTAGATACTGGGTGGTGCCTTTGTCTTTTCTTGCTTATTTGACTTTTGTATGCTGGTTTGATACAACTGAGGTGCTTGATAGATCATTTCAGAGGGTAATTTAGAATTAATCAGATTGCTATGAGTCTGGAATCACGTATAAGCCAGATAGGAGGTTTCCTCCCCTGAAGGATATTTGTGAACCAGATGGGTTTTTAAAGTAATCTGCTATTATGATAATCATTATTGCTGAATCTAGAATTTTATTGATTCATTGAATTTAAATTCACTGGATCAAACATCTCTCAATAATAACACTGTAAATGCACCACACGGACAGCAACAGTTCAATAAAGTGATTCAGCTCTACTTTCTCAAAGGCAATTAGGAATGCACAATAAATGCAGACCTTTCCAGCGACACTCACATCCCAACAACAAAGAATCAAGCAAAAATTTATATTAACATAAATAAGGCATCCCAAGTCAGAATCACAGAATTCTGGCAGCACAGAAAAAGGTCTTTCATTCCATCATGTCTACACTGACCCTCTGAATCAGAAATTGACTTTGAGCCATTCCTTTTCCCAGAAAGCCTGCATGTTCTTCCTTTTCAGAAAACTGTCTAATTCCCTCGTCAACGCCCCAATTAAATCTCCTTATACTCCACTCTCTGGAAACGCATTCCAGATTTTAACCATTTGCTGCATGAAAATAAAAACTCCTTATATTGCTTTATTTTCAAATTGCTTTACATCTGTGACTCAGGAGTAGGAACAGATTTTCCCTGTCTATGTTGTCCTCATGATTTTTAGTACCACTACCAAACCTGCTCTCAATCTTCTTCTCTGTAAGAAAAGTGGTCCTAACTTCTCAAATCTATCTTTGTAACTGAATTTCCTGATCCTTTGAACCATTCTCTTGAACCTTTTCTTCATTTTTTCTAATGCCATCAAATCTTTCCCAAAGTACAGCACACAGAATTGGATGCGCTACTTATTGTTATGTACAAGTTGGAAGTAACATCTTTGCCCTCGTACTCCATCCCTCTACTACTACAGCCAAGGATACAGCGGCCCAGAACATTCCTGTACTGTCTGAATGGATCCATCTGATGGTAATAGTTTCGAAAAATGTCCATTTGTCTTTCTCTGATTTATGCAACCAAGCTTCTGAGTCCAGACACTCTGAGTCTTGATGCAGCACGAGGGAGATAAAACCATATTTCCCCCACATCCTGTCAGAGATACCAGGATCCCCTTTTGTGCAGCAGCAAACAGTATAGAGATTAACTGAGAATGGTATGTATCATAATACTGAAGTAGTATTCAGTAGTTATTATGTAGCTTGTTCTTCCTTTTAAACATTTGATATTATTATTGATTAATTATAAGCACAATGATTTTTAAATTTCATTTAAATACTAAATGTCTTTTTATTTAATAATTCTAAGTGCAATTAGTTTTTCTTATTTGTTCCAACATTCAATATTATTCAATAATTTATAGTGAATTAGTGTGGATAAGTGAGTAAGGGAGTAAGTCAAACCTGAAGAAAACCAACTAATCTTTCCTTCAGTAGTTGCTGTGAGTGCGATATTAATTAATGTTTCAGAGGCACTTTGCCGGTGAAGCAGCCATCCTGTGCCTCTTGCAAACCAGTGGAAGCATTTGGAAAAGGAAAGCCTGGAAGAAACTTTCAGATCAGCAGAAGGATAATTCAGCAAAATTTGTGGACAAAGACCGTTGAATTGACTTTCTAGATTTTCCTCTCTATCCATGTGTTTTCCTCCATCTGTATGTCTGACTGTTTGTGTGTATGTAACGGGGAGTTTATAAGGATATTATAGTTTTAATTTGTTGTCGTAAATGCTGATTACTATAACTGATTACCTGTAGCTCGAGTCTAATTACTTGTAATAAGTAACAATTCCTGTTAAGTACAGAAACCTGGTCTGTGTTTTCTGCGAACCTCAGGCTAAAAATAAGATAAATTAGTAAATTTTGTGCACTTATTTTAAAATGTTTAACTTCTGTAACAACTCCAGAATACCCCTGTGAGCGACGACATTGTAAGGTGGGAGGTGGGTAAAGTGGCAGGAAAGTGATTGAAGGCTCAGGGTCACATAGGTCAGTAAGTCCAGATATAGAGGGAAGCTGGGGTTATTTTCAGGTCTGGTGAGCAGGTTTTGGAAGTCTGTAGGAGGTTTGGAGCTTTGGTTCAGCGTGAATTAAACTTAAATTGTCCTTTAATTTCTTGTCAGTTGCCCTCAACAACTCCAAGATCATCTTTTCCATGAGATGGACCTCCTATTTCCCGAAACGTCAGCCTCTCTGCTCCTATGATGCTGCTTGGCCTGCTGTGTTCATCCAGCCCTGCACCTTGTTGTCTCGGATTCTCCAGCATCTGCAGTTCCTACTATCTCTATTTCCTGAAGCCTGTTTCAACATTTGACCATTCAATAAATGTGGAGCTGGAAAAGCACAGCAGCTAAGACAGCATCTGAGGAGCAGGGAAGCCAACGTTTCAGCCTGAAACATTGACTTCCCTGCTCCTCGGGTGCTGTCCTACCTGCGGTACTTTTCCAGCTCCGCATTTATTGACTCTAGCTTCTGGCATCTGCAGTCCTTACTGTCTTTATTTGATCATTCAACTTTGGTCCCTGGCCTCCATGTTAAAAGATATTGTCAACAGTTCACTTGTCTCAGCGACTATCAGTGTCCCCTTCAAATCTGCCAGGATCAGATCTCTCTTATTGCTTACCTCCTTGAATATGTTGTTGCTTCTCAAATCTGTGTTCACTTTTTTTCCAAGAACTCCATGTTTGAATCCCTCCAATCAGAATTCTGCCTCACCACAGTACCAAAATGGCTCTTGCCCAAATTACGTTTACACAATCAGGACAAAGGTAACCTATTCCTCCTTTGATATTGTTCACCACTCCATCCCCCTCCAAAGTCTTTCCAATGTCATTGAGCTGGATAGGATGGCACTCAGTCGCTTCTATCCCTAATCAGAGTCACAGAGTTGTTAGCAATGGCCTCTCTTCTCATTCCAGTAGTTACCTCTAACGTCCCCGAAGGACATATCCTCAGCACCCTGCTGTTTCCCATCTACATGTTAGCCCTCACCACTGCCTCTCTCAACCCTTCCACTTGCCCTGAACTGTTGACTGATATCCAGTACTGACAAGTAGAAACTTTTTCCAAATAAATATTGAAAGGACCAAAAGCACTGGCTTCATTCCCTACCACAAACTCCATTTCCTAACCATTGACTCTGTCTCTCTTCCTAGCATCTGTCTGAGCCTGAAACAGACTATTAGCAAACCTGGTGTCATATTTGACCTTGGAATGTGCTTCATACTGCATACTTGCACCAGCATCAGGACAGCTATTTCCACTGTCAGATGAACTGAAGGAGCTGTCTCTTGAAATTAAAGTAGATGAACTGAGCTTAGATTTCAGAAATTCAGGGTGGGATTCCTTTGAGATGACCATCAAATTTCAACAACTAAAGGAAGAACTTAGCAAGAATATCCACTAGATGGATAATGGCAGGAAAACTGGGGAAAGTTTTAGATCAGTGATTTCTCAAAAAAATGCATTGTGGATATCTACAATGTATTATGATTTCATACAGCCATACAGCATGGAGTCAGACCTTTCAATCCAACCAGTCCAGGCTGAACATAATTCCAACCTAAACTATTCCCACCTGCCTGCTCCTGGCCTATATCGCTTCAAACCTTTCCTATTCATGTACTTACCTAAGTATCTTTTAAACATCTTTTTAAGCATCAACCACTTCCTCAGGATGCTTATTCCACACTTGAACCACCCTCCATGTAAAAAATTTGCCCCACATGTCTTTTTTTAAATCTCTCTCCTTAAAAAAATGCCACCTAGTCTTGAAATTCCCCATCCTAAGGAAGAGACACCTACCTTTAACCCTATCTATACCCCTCATGATTTTAAATACACAAGGTCAACTCAACCTCCTAGAATCCAGTGAAAACAGTCCCAGCCTACCCAGCCTGTCTTTATAACATTTCCTTGTTTAAATGTGATCCTAAAAAGATTTTGATAAAGCTATGGGGGACTACCAAGGGCAGTTGGATGTTCAGTAGTAAAGAAAGCAATTTCCTTAATCCAAATCTGTTGTTTAAAACCTTTATAACTAGTAACTTTAATGCACATGCCTCACAGTAATGTTGACATTGAAAAGCACTCATTGACTCATGGGAATCATGCATGACAGGAGATGGTTTACTACACGAAATCAACCGACCTGGGTACTGGAATTAGATCAATGAGTTTTGTCACATCCTTGATAGATGTTCTCAGTTCTAAGAGGTACAATGTGCTGGTTCACATAATTAATTGCCAAACCCATTCTGATGCAGGCAACACAGCAACTTCATACAAACCTCAATGATTTCAGCATCTGTCTACCACAAACCATACTTTTGACTAGCTGGATTCATCACCAGAGAACTAACACCAGCAATGCTAAGCACCCATCATGATATAAAGGGCTGAAATAAAAACAGAAAGTCCTGAAGAAACTCAGTGAGTCTGGCAACATCTGTTGTAGACTTAATGTTTAAGTCGATATGACCTTCCTAATTTTGCATAATACTGCAAACGCAATGTCTTTCCTGCTTTTTTTTACATGAACTGATGATTTTGAGGCAGAAGTTCTGCAGGATGTTAGAGTCTTTTTTGACAGGCTCAGTGAAAGATAGGACAAAGGTTATGACAAGTGGGTTTCAACACTTTGGAAAATCATGGATCATGCCTCTCAGCTTGTGCCTGTAGTGAGATGACCCATACTTCTGTAAAAACCATGATGTTAAACAAAGATATATCATGACTCCCTAACTCTTTAATATCTTCTTTGCATCAATGCTTAACAAAGCCGGAGACATTTCTGCAGTTATCTACATTAAGTTCCATTCAAGGAAGCTCTTCAGGTTTTCTGAATGCAAGCTTCCGGGAAAGTCACAGAGGCTATAATCAGAGAGCTTCTGTATAGAGATGACTGTGCCCGAGCTGCCCAAAACAAAGATGTTATTCAGACTAACAAATTTTTGAGTGCTGCCAAAAAATTTGGTCTTCAAACCAGTGTCACTAAAACCAAGATTATCTGTTTCAGTCAGTTCCAGGCACAGGCTATGAAGCACCAGACATAACTATTGATAGCATTAGTAATGTTATAGATAGCATTAGACTCTGTAATCAAGTCTAGCAGCAACATGACATTAAACTGGAGACTAAAATCAAACTACCAGGCCATTGTCCTAACCACCTGCTTAATGCTTCAGAATCATGTATCTGCTGTAGATTTCACATGAAGGTTATGGAACACTTACGCCAAAAACACCTGAAGCCCGTCATGAGAATCAATGACAGGAGCAACAAAATCCATCATTGTCCTGTGCTCAACGGCACAGAGACCACCTAGTAAAAAATTTTTCTCAGTTGGTTATGTCTCCAATGTGGTTGACCACAACATCCCAACCAGATCTTTAGAAGGAAATGCCTTGGGGCAAATAATATCAAAATGGTCAGCAAAAACAATACAAGAACATTCTAGAAGAGAGCCTTACAAACATTTGCAATTCAGGTTATCTCTCTTGAGAAAATACTTGGAGCTGGGGTGGCACAGTGGCTCAGTGGTTAGCACTGCTGCCTCACAATGCCAGGGACCCTGGTTCGATTCCGCCTTTGGGTGACTGTCTGTGTGGAGTTTGCACATTCTCCCTGTGTCTGCGTGGGTTTCCTCCCACAATCCAAAGATGTGCAGGCTTGGTGGATTGGCTATGCTAAATTGCCCATGGCGTTCAGGGATGTGTAGCCTGGGTTGTAGGGGGATGGGTCTGGGTGGGATGCTCCAGGGGTTAGTGTGAACTTGTTGGGCTGAAGGGCCTGTTTCCACACTATAGGGATTCTACGATTCTAGCACTGAAATTTGGTTCAGCATGCTTCGAGGACCCTCTACATTAAGTTTACAGCATCAGAAGTGGCACTGGTTGAGAGTTTGCCTCAATTACTAACAACAACACGAATCGTCAATTCTGTGAACTTTGATGACGATCTCACTTCAGTCTCTACAGTCATGAGGGAACGCACAGTGGCTAAGTGGTTAGCACTGCTGCCTCATAGCGCCTAGAGCCTGGGTTCAATTCCACTGTCACGTGACAGCCTGAGTGGAGTTTGCACATTTTCCACATGTCTGCATGGGTTTCCTCTGGATGCTCCGGTTTCCTGCCACAGGGCAAAGAAGTGCATGTTAGGTGGATTGGTTAGGCTAAACTGCCCATAATGTCCAGGGATGTGTAGGTTAGGTGGATTAGCCATGGGAAATGAAAGATTACAGGGATAGGGTAGGAGGGTGGTTCTGCATGGGATGTTCGTCAGAGGGTCGGTATGAACTCAATGGGCTGAATGGCCTGTTTCCACGCTGTAGGGATTCTAAGAAATCACTTCCAGTGTGGAAGTACTCAAATAACAAGGATTCTACTGCTGAGAACAGGACTGTCTGGAAGGGTTATGGCAATGTAAATAACTTACAAACAAAAGTCTTCTACTGTAAAATTTCATCCAAAAGCACTGCAAAAGTGTCAGGCACAGCTTCCAAAAAGCAAAATAGCTCAATGATTCCAAAGCTACCGTTTAAATAAGATAGTGTCAACATGATCATTATTTTTGGATTTTTGCGGTTTCTGTATTTGTTGCAGACTACTGTTCCTTTACACAGTGATGGACATCATGTTGGGTCATGCATCACAGTTTAGTGGTAAACAGATGAGGGGAGATTTCCATGAACAGTTTAAGAGTTTTTGTATCAATAACTGCTCCCCACTGCAGAGCAAAGAAAACAACCACCTTCCCCAGACTGTGTGATTAGTGCAGAAAAAAATGCCACTATTCTTCATACCTACAGTGTCTTCGTTATTCCTTCACTGACTAGTAACGGTGTTGGCTTTTGGCATAGCAGCATGCACACATTCACAAAGTGTGGCACATTCAAATAAACACGCAGACCACAGAAATGCAAGTTCCAGCTTCTTGCTGGTTAAAATAGATGTCAGACTCTCTAAATTTTACCATAGAGGACTGTTTTAAAAGGTACTGTTCCATAGAGCTTAAAACATATTTTTAAAAATCTTTTCATGTCCTATAATATCAATTTAATATAATGTTAATGATGGATAGGCAACAGCAACAACATTAGATAACTGAAAACATGAAAACGTGGGAAAAGAAAGGTAAAAGAAAACTAAATATTGTGATTTATTCAGTTCTTGAAATCAAGTTACAACACTGCAGACAGACTTCTTGTTCTCTTCTTTGGATACTCACTGCAGTCCATCAACATATGCAATCTTAAATGGTGCCTGACTCAAAATTTGCTATTGCTATTCTGTCCTGCCACATTGCACAGAGAAATGATGATATGTTCTACAATTTAAGGCCAAGAAGATCAATTTAAAGTCAACAGATTCAATATTAGGCATTCATGTAATAACACATAAGAAATTAGATTTTAGATCCAATACACCCCAGTCTTCTAAAATAGATGGCTGTAAAGCTAGTGGATGCTGAAATCTTGGATACTGGAATAGACCCACTGATTTGGAAGTTAGCAAATATAGCCCTTTATTCAATGAGCAGAGTTAGCCTGACATCAGTCACTACGAAAATGCTTGGATCAATTACTAATGAAGTGGTCATAGAGCACTTAGAAAATCATAGCATAACTTGGCAGAGTCAATAAGATTTTATGAAAGGGAAATAGTGTTTAACAAATCTATTTAAATTTTTGAGTATATAGCTAGCAAGGAGATATAAAGGAAAGATTGTCAATGTGGGGTCTTTGGAATTTTTAAAACACATTTGATAAGGTGCCAAATGAAATCCAAAAGACTGGTCCATAAAGTAAGATACTATAGAGTTGGTGATGATTATTACCATAATTATAAAACTGATAGAAAAAGAAAACAGAGAGTGGATACACGTTATTTTCAATTTGTCAGCTGTATTTGTCAGACATCTGAAAGGATCAGTGCTCCAGCCCATTTACTTATAATTTATAAAATCAGCAGAAAGAAGCCCTTTGGTCTATCATGTTTGTGCCAGCTCTCCAAATCTGCAATTCACTTAGTTGCACTCACCACCCTTGTCCCCTCACAACTGCACATTCTTCATTTTCAGCTAACATTCCCTTTTGAATGTTTCAATTGAACCTGTCTCCACCGCAATCTCTGGCAGCATATTCTGGGTCTTAACCACATGCTGCATGAAAATGCTTTTACTCATTACATCATTGTTTCTGTTACCCATTATCTTAAATCTGTGTTCTCTCATTCTTGATTCCTTCAAGAGTAGAAACAGTTTCTCCCTATTTGTTTTGTCCAGATCTCTCAGAATTTTGAACACCTCTAATAAATCCAGCCTCAGCTTTCTTATTTATGTGGAAATCAGCCTCAAATTCTTCAATCTATGTTCAAAACTGAAGGACCTCAAGTGGAATCATCCTTATAAATATTTTCTGCACTCTCTCCAATACCTTGACATCCTTCCTGGAGTGAGGCCCCAGACTTAATGTAGTACTCCAGTTGAGACAGAAATGTATTTTATATAGATTCATCATACCTTCTTTGCTCTTGTACTCCTACACCTATTATTAAAGACTGAAACACTGTATGCTTTATTAACTGCACTTACAATCTGTCTTGCCACATTCAATGGCTATTGCATAGATACACCTAGCTTTCCCTGCTCCTGCATCCTGTTTAACGTGTGTCCTTTATTTTATATTCTCCCTCTCTCCTTGTATGTTCTTCCTAACAGAATCATTGAATTGTCACAGTGCAAAAGAAGGCCATTTGGCCCATTGTGCTAGTTCTACTACCTAGTGCCGATTTCCTGCATTTTCGCCAGATCATTGCACACCATTTCTATCCTAATAATCATTCAATACCCTCTTGAATGTCTCAGTAGAACCTGCCTCCACCACAGGGGCATTCCATACCCTAACTACTCACTGTGCGAACAAGTTCTTGATTTTGAAAACCTCTATCAAATCTCCTCTCAGCTTTCTTCTTCCAAGGAGAACAATCCCAACTTCTTCAATCTATCCCCATAACTAATGTTTCTCATTCATGAAACAATTTTTGTGAATCGTTTCTGCACTTGCTAAAATACATTCACATCTTTCCTATACTGTGACACTCACAACTGTACACAATACTCCAGCAGAGGTCTAACAAGTATATTATACAAGTTCAACATCACCTCCTTGCTCTAGAACTCTACACCCCTATTAATAAAGAGAACACGATATGCTTTATTTACTGCTCTCTTACCTGGCCTGTCACCTTCAATGATCTGTGCACATATCCACTCAGGTCCCTCTGCTTTTGTTCATCTTCTAACCAAAATGCATCACCTCACACTTCACCGCATTGAATCTCAACTGCCACCTATCAACCCACTCCACTGTGTCAATGTCTTTTAGGAGTTCCACACTGTCCTCCTCATGGTTTACAATTCTTCCAAGTTTAGTGTCATCTGCAGACTCTGAAATTGGCCCTTGCACACCAAAGATCCAGATAATTAATATATGTCAGAAAAAGCAAGGGTCCCAAAACTAAGATGGGCCAAATCTGGGAAACTCCACAACAAATCTTTCTCGAACCCACAAAACCATTGACCATTACTCTCTGTTTCCTATCACTCAGCTAATTTTGTTGTTACAGTCCCTTTTATACCATGAGTTTCCTCACAAGTCTATTGTGAGGCACTGTATATAATGTCATCTCAAAATCCATGTACACTACATCAACAGCATTACCCTAATCAACCCTTTCTGTTACCTCTTCATAAAAACTCTAGCAAGTTACTTAAATACTACTTCCTCTTTAGAAATCTGTACTGACTCTTCCTAATCACCCACATTTTTCCATATGAACACCAATCCTATCCTGAGGTTTCTCTACCTCCAACATTAAACTACTAGTCTGTAATTGCCGGGATTATCCTTACAACTTTTTTTGAAAAAGGTCATAATGTTTGCAATTCTTCAAGTTTTCTGACACCTCAGTTGAGTTCAGGGATGACTGAAAGATTATGGTCAATGCACTTGCAAGTTCAACGCTAACAAAATGAATTGTTTATTTCTTTGCATGGAACTGCATCTGCCACCTGTCACCCTCCCTCCCCCACATTCTTCCAACTTGTCCATGTCCTTTCGTAATTCTGTGCTATCTTCCTCACAGTTCACAATGATTCTGGGTTCTGCATTATCCATAATCCTTGACAAGGACAAGCACGAGAATTCCTGGAGGCCTGGTTTTCAACAACCAATGCAATTAACAAACATTTTGAAATAGCCCCCATCGACATACCATTACAGTACAAAACCAGAAACAAGACAGCCGCCATGACAGACCGGACTATATAAATTCAGAGCAGGGTAGAACAACAGGGCTTCAACGGAAGCTACATAGCACTGACGATGTCACCTAGAAGGGAGACAAAATGTTTGCATGAAAACCAATCAGCACTGACGATGTCACCCAGAAGGGAGACGAAATGTTTGCATGAAAACCAATCAGCTTGGTGAACCAACTCCAACCACAACCCAAGGTACAGGTCTTGGTTAAAACAATAAATGGCCTTTACACCAAGATGTCTAGAGGGATTTTATCAGGAGCATGCAGCAGTGAAGTGGACAAGGCCTAGTGTCATGGCTGGTGGGAACCGTCACTCAAAAGAAGGAAATGAGAGCCCTAAAATGTGATATTAGTATAATCCAAATCTGAGATCTTTTATGGGTGTTAGTTGGCAGAGTTCTTTGATTTCATCTACAACATTTCTCTATAGCTCTTCCTAATCAACCCACCTTCTTCCATATGATTAATAATTCTATCCTAAATAATTGTTTCCGGAAGTTTCCCCACCACTGGCATTAAACTAACTGGTCTGTAATTGCTGGGATGATTGTTAAAAACTTTCTTCATAAAGGCCATGTTGTTTTCTGACACCTCATTTGAGTTCAGGAACATCTATCCCTGCTGGGGAAATGTGGGACAATATCTTTTACAATACAAGGGGAGGCTGACTCGACCTGCAAGTTCAGCCTGCCCCAGAATGCCAAGTACAACACAAGGCGGTACATGAGCATTCAATAAGAGTGAACATAAAAACACTCCATTGTTTCTTCCACAGTAAAGAAATGTCCCTAACTCTCCTGTAACTATCAAAGCATGCTAACAAAAAGGTGCACTGGTATATTTAGTTCTTTGACAAAGCTTATTCTAAACCATAATTTTTTCCAACTCTGATACTAACGGATCCATGGTTACTTCTATTTAAAAGACATGTATTAGTTGTTGTGAGTTTTCTTACTTCCTTCTAGCTAACTCTCACTCTTTCTTTTGCATTTGGTCAATTTTTTTTCAATAATCTTATAAATTGTATCTATGATAAATAGATGGTTTAAATAAAGATATTGGATGGAATACTAAAGGGATCCAGTGACATGGGCTATGGCAGAATCAAATGAGATTTACCACATGGCCCATCTCAACGTCAGAAACACCTTGCTCCAACTTTTTATGATTTTCACAGGTAGCGTGACCAGATTCTCACTCGGCAGAGGTGAGTTAGCAATTGATGGCGATTAAAGATTGTTAAACATGTCATTGGTAGCCCAACTCGCCAAAATAATATTCAGCTTTTTATCTGAGCAAACTCGACAAGCAAACTAGATGGTGAGAAAACTCAACATGAAAACCAATGTGGGCACCTGGAAAATTCAGCTCACTGCTTGCTCTGAGTGACTGCCCTACTGGACACCAATATCACAGGCTATGTTCCATGGGTGCCTGCTACACACCATGTCCAGATATTGGCATCCAACATGTGCCAACCTCTAAGAACACTCATGGCACATCATGAACCAATTCCAGGATGCTTCTGCACTTCAATGCTGCACCTTGAGATGGACCAGAAACATTCATTTCTATATTGCTGCAAGGACACTGTGTTCAGGAGCATGCACCCAGCTCATAGACTGGACCAAGCGATTATCTCCAGTCTGTTTACTTGCTGTCATAGTGCACACCTACTTTGAACCTACCTGGATGCTCACAGTTTCCTTGCAATGCCTTTCATTTGTATGATTTGCCCTCTTAGCCAGAGATATGAGGCTCATATTACGTCTGTCTTACCATTTAGTGCAGACACAAAAGAAGGAAGCTTGTCACAATTGTCAGCAGGCCTCAGTCAAGTCAAGGGAGATAGCCAAAAAATGTAAGATTCAGCTTATAATATTTCTATGTAATCTTGCTAGAAAATTAACTTCAATGTCAACAGTCACTTTCCACGTTTCTAAACACATGGTAGCTGTAAATTTCCCTTTGTAGTACTGTAATTGAAATGGCTCTCCCACAAATGAGCAAAATCAAATGCTTGAAAGCCTCCAACTTAAATTAATGCCAGTTCAGCCAGATCTAAATATTCAGCTTAATTCCTTGTCTTCATGTGGGTCCACATTCCCAGGAATATTGCTTATTAGCTTTTTGATCTAATATACCCCCTAAAACACCCCCTTGTTTCATCACTACAAGTTTTAAAGGTTGGCATGTGTGAATCAAAAACTGCAGGCATTCTAAGTGCAGCATATTTAGCCATTTTTAAACACAATATGTTCTTTAATTCTCAAACCATTTCCCATTGCCAAAATGATTGTTGATGTACTGAAAATGCACTAGGACAAACAAATGGTCACTTTTCTATAAATTCTTAAATCCGCCAGTAGAATTCATTAAACAACCAAGATGCATTAAGCTTTAAATGAACAAAAAGCTTGATGTGTTTATTTTGACTAAGTACATAATACTAAAAGAGTAGTTCTGTTATCCCCAACACCTCCCAACTACATCCCACGTCCTCAAATATCGCTTTCTGTGTTGTGTAAAATTCAACTTTTCAGTCATTTCTGCCCTCTTGTGTAATACCATATCTTAAAAATTTTCAGAATGGCTTGTGATGTTTCTTCCAAACAATAGGCATGTATATAACACTCCAACTGTTAACATAGTATACAATACTCTTCTGACAGGAGCCTTTGTTCCTATTTATAGTGAGTATTTTCCAACACCTGTGGATAGTTTACAAATTTGCAAAGTAAATTCAACAGTGTATCTTACAACATTAAACTGTTTGTGCAACAGTGTCCTACAGAGCCAGTTTGTACTATTTTATGTTGTTTCTGGCATCTTTCCGACATTTGGCTCATATTCAATTTCTATTCATGCTAATATGGTGATTATTTCAGTTTTTCCATTTGTTATCGACCAGACCAAATCCCTCAAAATATAACAAGGACATAGCCTAGACCCTAACTTTTTTTAAATTTTATTTAAAGGCAAGTGTAAGGCGCTATATTCCAGATGTGATTCAATTGGTTCACCACTAGGCTTTAAGCAAAACTTTATTCTTACAATACGGTTAAAATACAAACAAAAAAAAAATCTGTGTAACTTTAACTCTAATTAAATACTTAATAAAATAAATGTATCACTAATCATCAACTGTTCCAATATAGCAGCATCCCGTATACACATCCTTGGCAAAGGCAAATTCACCAAAATAGATTTTCCTCATGTGCTAGTTCCTTTCCAGTCCAGGAGAAAGGAACACTGAAAGAAACAATATAGCAGCAGAGGAGGACTCAAGCCTTTGTTCTGCAGCAGAGAGAGAAATATATCGATCAACTTCAACAGCCAACTCCAAACCCCTACTGAAAGCAAAACTAAAATTCTGGGTCCATGTGATCCTGACTCCACCTATTCATGCTTCTTTTGTCTAATCTGAAAAAAATACTCTGCGAGCTCAAAGTTGTTTCCCACTGCTTCTGAAGCAGACATTCCAGCAGCACTGTAGCACACCTCTCTGCATGAGAAACAGCACAGAACAAATCTCTCTTAAAGGCCCAATACTGTCACAGTTTGTTCATTAGGGGGTCATCTAATGGTATCTTACTTTAATGAAAAAAGCTGCGCAAATTATGGCAGATTTGTTTTTCATTGTTTGAACTCCATGGACAATGGGGCTAAAATTTCCATGATATCAAAGGTGCATAGCACTACTTGAGGGAGAGATTCATTGTGATTGCTAGAGTAGTATCAGGAATTGAATCGATTTCAAAGAAATCAAGGTGGTTCAATCTACTAGAGTGGCACCAAAGTTTTCCATTATGAGGTGGAGATGACAACAGACATTCTGTAACCACAGGCAAAAGAGATCTTGCATGCTTGCATTTTTTTTTAAAGTCCTCATGGAGGAAACAATGTTTATCATCATGGGACAGAGCTTTGCCGAGATCATAGTCACTAGTGACGCTGCATGGTTCAAAGATGAGGGTACTTGCATTCTTAATCCTCCTTCTGTCTTTTAGATTCTCCTTTATTCCACAATTTGGGGAATAACAATCTGCAGATGGCACACACATAGACTTCTTACTTCATCCCTGACCCAATCCTTTCTCAAAAGCCAGGGCCTCCCTAGTCAGTGGAAGAAGATGAGAACATTGAGGATGAGGAGAAGCCATCACTTAATCTTACCCTCATGACCACTGTGATGAAAGGTGATATAAAATACTTTGGGGTCTTGAATTTTAAAGTACGAGCAGATAGATATTGTGAAATTTTATTTTTAGAGTAAATTTGGAAAGTGACCTAAACATATCAGTTCTGAGAAGATATATGACTACAGTCAAGTGCCAAGCAGACTCCTGTGATGTTAATGAATAAGATATTTATGCTGTTGAGTTTATGACAAGCAGTGTAAACACTTTAAGACAATTAGTTTTCTTCTGACTCTGAGTCGAGATAGAAGAATAATTTCTCCAAATTTAAGTCTCTGAAACAGACCATATTGGGAAACAAGTTGAACTTTATTTTCCGGCTTGTATCAAGACATTTCTAAATTGTCTTCTACATTATTTAACTTAGTTTATTTGTCTTTTTTTTTGTTTCATAAACTTACATTCATTAAAGAACATCTGCAGCCTTGTGAGAATGAGTTTCAGTGACGATGTTAACAAACCAATTATAAAATTAATTTATGATCTATCAAGCCAGGTTCAATTCTGGGATCTTATGTCTACAGTAGCAATATTAGTTGTGATTATAACAGCATCAACTCAGAGCTTTAAACAACATGTACTTTTTAGGCATGAATGTAATTTATGCTGGTAAGATTAAGAGCATAATAAACAAACAAAGCTACCACAACATTGACTGTGCTGCAAATTACTCCCTGGTGTGCACTAGAATTAGAACATAACCCGTGATGTCTTTTTATTCAAATGGAAATGCAAAAGTTATGAACCTGTAGAAAAACAAGGGAGACTGCTGCAATTGCAAAAATTATTACTAAGCATCAAAGGAAAAGTATTTGCCAGTATTGTCCTTATCAAACAGTAAATTGTGGTTGAATGCATCTATCCCAAAATCCGCTATGATTTCAGAATTGGCAGATCTACAATTGACATGACTCCTCATTGAGGCAGCAACAAAAGAAATGCCATGAGAAATAAATATATCCATTATATATTATCTTCAATGTTCTTACTAAGGCATTTGACCATGTGAGCACGGATAGTCCATTTAATATAGAGACCCTTACTATTTTGCTTTTACTTTTCTCATTGTTTTTGGTTTAGAACTTTAAGATAAGGCTAAGAGTTGAACTTTGAAGAGCCACTTTTTTAAAGGACAAGCAAACAAAGACAGATGTTTGCTGTTGGGAACTGGCCTAGAAAATAATGCAAATTAATTACTGATCTAAGGGAACTGCAGACCAAGTGGCACTGAGCTATTGCTAAGTTTAGGTCTGATAGATGGTTCACTGTTGAATTGGTCAATCAAGGGAGGACTGCTTCTGACTGGGTTTTAGCAGGAGGCAGTGTGATTTTTAAAAATTGCCAGAGGTGGTAGCTCACTTGGCTGCGTGGCTGAAGCAGAGTGATACCAACTGTGTGGGTTCAATTCCACCATCAGCTGAGGTTACAATGAAGGACGCTCCTTCTCACCCGTGGCACGATGACCCTCAGGTTTAACCACCAACCAGTCATCTCTCCCTCCCTCTCTAATGAGAGAGCAGCGCTATGATCCTGTAGGACTATGATTATTTTACAATCCCCAGCAATCTGTCATTTGATGCTGAACTCAATCGAAAAAGCTGGAACTGTTATGTCTAAGCTGAGGAAGGAAGTATGGAACAACAGCAATCTAAGGACACCAAACTATGAGTCTACCAAGCCTACATCCTCAGTGCACTCCTCAACACCAGTGAGACCTGGAATAACATATATTGGGCAGAGAAAAGGCTGTTTCTACAATGCTGTGTCTATTGTTTGTATCCTCAATATCTTTTGGCAGGACCTAGGTCATCAACACAGAGGCCCTGTAGTATGCTTATTCCATCAGCATACAGTCATTGCTATGTCAGTGATGTCTGCTCCAACTGAGCCACATTCACCAAATTCATGATAATCATATGATGGAAGAGTATCTGTATGATGAACTAGTCACTGAGTTACAATCTCCTGGAGTCCATATGGGTCTATAAAGGTGACAGACATTGACACTAGCATCTGAAAGATAGTCAAGTGTCAATAGTGTCCTCTGGAGACTGACTGTTTGAAAGGGCATAAGAAGAGGCGAGTCAAAAGGATGGCCCAGAAAGAACAGAGAATAGTGAATCATGCTTGTTTCAACCCACCATCTTCCTCTGCAACAAATACAGCAGAAACTGCCAAGCCAGAACGGGGCTACTGAGTCAAATAAACCATGTCGAGCAGAACCAACTGCTAAACGAGTGAGGAGGAAGTGGAAGGAAAGGAGGGAGTCCACAACATTGACACATCTTTCCTGTTGAGACTGTACAGTTTATTCATGAGTGACAAGAATGACATGAACTACAGCTCTCCATTCACCCATCAACTCATGCTTAACACAGTGTCAACTGTCATGGTAAATCTTTTGTATTAATGAGAATGAAAGCTTCGAGTTAGAATAAAAGAGGGAACAGTATATGGCAAGGCGCTGGGAACAACTGCAGGGCAGCCCGGACAGAGGGAAGGGATTTCATACATGCCGGCTCATTGGAGAGTGGGTCAGACATAGGTTCTGCTATGGAGAACTCAGATAAACACTTTAAAGGACCACAGTACAGAAGACTAATAAGTGTACATAAATTAAAAAAAACACAACTTCCATTGGAAAACAAACAGCTTCATCAAAGGTCTCACCTTTCTCTTGGAAGCCCAGACTGCTAACTTTGTGGGTCTGAAAACTAATGGTGTAGGTAGCTGCTTGGTAGCACACTAATCTAGCATGAAAGGAATGTTGGTGAATGGGGAGCTGTAGTTCAAGTTTCTGCTGTCATTCATGATTAAACTGTACAGTCCTGGCAGCAAGAATGTGTTAATGCTGTAACATACCTTCATCCTTTCCCCTTTCTGCCTTACTTCTCTATCTGCCAGTTCTGTTCAGCATGTTTTACTTGATTCTGTCAGTCACATTTAATTCCTGCCTGCGTAATGATCACAATGAAATGTACTTACCCAGCAGAATATTTTCTGTACATAAAAGCACCGTGAAACCACCCGAGTACATTATGGCCTGGGTCTACTGGTCTCTAGATAGTCAAATCAGAATTGTGCACCAGGACCTCCCAGAAAAGTCAACACAATTGAGCAAGCTTGAAGACTTTGAAGAGGCTTAAATATGATTAAGAATTGGAAACAGTTATGTTTAGAGTCAGGGAAATTGTATCTCAATTCTGCATATAGCTACTGAGCATAGGCAAAAGCAAACAATGTCATTGCGATACCAGATCACAGGGACCGGGAGCCTTAGTCTGTAACGATACAAGTAGTCTTTTTTTACTATCCTTAGCATGTAGTTACATTCAGTAAAACCTGTTGCTGTTCACTTACAAGAGAGTAGATCTCACATTACCACAGGAAAGCAATCATGAAATCAAGATAATTAAGAAAATTATGATAATAGTAGTTATGGTCATACCATCAATTATAGTATGGATAAAATGAAGAACATATAGGACATAATAATATATCTGCATAAGTTAACAGTTGTTTTATCATGTTGATGTTGTCATTTAAAAGTATTTGTTGCTGTATTCAAGGATGGATAAATTCTTGACTCCTCAACACGCAGAGCTGAGGGTAAGGTAAAAAAAAACTGCCTGAATTTTATAGTCATCAGTAAAAGAATGGAGGTCACCATTCACTTTTCTGACAGCTGTCTATAGCTTCTGAATGGAGACTGGCTACCATCAAGCATTTGACCCTATGTGGTATCATCTCCAGTGTTTTTGTGGCATCTGTGAGCATAGCAATCAATAGTGTGGTTCCTAAACTAATCAAACCGCATAATTCCCAGTGACACACAGAAAGTCTAAACAAGAAAGTATGAAGTATAATATTCAATTAATTGTAAAATCATTACAGAAGATGAAATGAAGAGAAGAAGGGTGACAGTAATTAAAAGGAGAGACAAAGCAAATAATTTTTAATTTTAACATCTTCCACATTAATTAAAATCTGAAGGAAAAAGATTCCTGACTTATTAAACTAAATTTCCGGAGCCATATTAGTCATTTGGCAGTAATTAGGGTTTTATCCTGCCATTAAAAAATCACTTAAACCTGAATGCACTCATGCCAACTTATTCCGCCATGTAGAGGAACCTCACAAAACTAACATGGATTTCAATCTTTTGATGAGAGACTGGTGTTGCAAAGCTTTCGGAGGAGTGCAGCAAATTATACCACAACCTCCCTTCGGATTTTCATGTTTAATTGAGCGTATGCAAACTCCAGGTGTGGCTGCCTGACTTACTCTATAACAACAAAACACTGAGAGCCTTGCCTTTATTTGGCATATATATATATATGAAATACAAGTCAATGCTGATTAAATGGGGAGCTAACGTGGCCAGGTTTTGATGTTACAGGTATGTTCTGCTTGGGTTGGAAATGTTACTTTCCAATTGAGATGGTGCTTTTGCCCTTGTCCAAAATACAGCCCAAGTATTGAATCCAGTAAAAGTCTGGAATTAAGAGTCTAATGATCACCATGAAACCATTGTCGACTGTTGAAAAAAATCTGTCTGATTCACTAATGTCCTTTAGGGAAGGATATCTGCCACCCTTACCTGGTCTGGCCTACATGTGACTTCAGACCCACACAATGTGATTGACTCTTAACTGCCCTCTGGGGCAAATAGGGGTGGGAAATAAATACAGACCTGGCCAGTGATGCCCTCATCCCATGAACAAATACAAAAAAGTCATTTTCTAATCATGAATAAGCATAAACATTGATCATTGCAATAAATGACTCATTTAAACTTTTGTATCAGGCATTTGATAAGAAACTGAGTAGAAACATGCATACAATTCAATCCTGGATCATTTTTCCTAGTATTGATTTTATGTGCTTTCTACCAGAAAGTCTCATCTTTCTCTCAGTTCAATCTTCTTTGCAAATTAATGTATATTACAAGCAAAATTGGTAATGTATTTGTTGTCAGGTAATTTACAGACTAGGTAGCCACTATAATAGAATTGTCTAAGGTTCTTGAGTAGATTTGTAGCTTGTGTTGTGGATGCTGTGGTTGGTTCACTCACCGAGCTGGTTCGTTAGTTTGTACTCATTTCATTACCCTGTTGGGTAACATCATCAGTGCAGTCTCCAATGAAGCGTTCAAAAGTGAAAGAACTGCAGATGCTGTAAAGCAGGAACACAACAAAGTTGCTGGAAAAGCTCAGCAGGTCTGGCAGAATCTGTGAAGAAAAAAACAGAGTTAACATTTGGGTCCAGTGACCCTTCCTCAGAACCCTTCTGCCAGATGCTGCCAGATCTGATGAAGCGTTGTTGTATTTTCCCGCCTGGTATATAAAATCTGGGCTCTATTGAATTTGATTATCTCATTTCCAGTTTTCTTTCGCAGTGGTGTATATATACAGTGTAGTTCTATGTGTTTGTTGATGTGGCCTTCTTGGTGAAGAACCAGGCCTCTTAGAATTCCCATGCTTGTCTCTGTTTGGCCTGTCCTAGGATCCTGTTGTTGTCCCAATCGAACTGGTGATTCTCCTTATCCGTGTGAATGAAAATGAGTGAGTATTGGTCATGTCTTTTTGTTGCTAGTTGGTGTTCATGTATTCTTGTAGCCAATTTTCTTCCTGCCTGTCCAATGTAATGTTTGCCGCAGTCCTTGCATGGAATTTTGTATATTATGTTGTTTCTGTCCATAGTGGGTGCCTGTAGGGTTGACGTGGGTTTGTGTGCTACTCTGATGCCCAATGGTCGTAGGAGTCTTGTGGTCAGTTTGGATATGTTCTTGATGTATGGTAGCATGATGAGTGTGTTAGGGTGTGCAGTATCTTCCTGTTGTTGTTCGTGTGATAGCCATCATCAGATCCAGTTGATCCACTAGTTTCAGCACACTGTCTGCGGAGATGGTGTCACTCAGGTCTCGTTCTTTTCGAAGTGTTCCTAGTGTTTCTCTTGCCAGTGGTATGTCATTCGATGTGAATAGGGCGGTAATGTCAAAGGACACTATAGCCTCGTCCTCATCTATTCTTATGTCTTTGAGGGATTTGAGGAAATCCTGGGCTGAGTGGATTGAGTGGGGTGACATGCTGATGAGGTGGTTTAGTCTTCATTGTAACTCCTTGGCTAACTTGTGTGTTGGCGTGACTGGGAAGGAGACTATGGGTCTGAGGGGTACTTCCCATTTGTGTACTTTTGGGAGGCCGTAGAATCGGGGGGTGTTTGACCCTTCAGGTTTCATTTTGAGGTAGTCTGTTTTGTTGATTTGTCCGGTGTGTTTGAGTCCCTTTAGTGTGTTGATTATTTTATTACCCAGTTGTGGTGCTGGGTCTATTTGCACTTGCTGGTATGCGTTCGTGTCTGCTAATAACGTCTGTGCTTTAGTGAGGTAATCCCATTTGTTTAGTATTACTGTCATGTGCCCTTTATCCACTGGTAGTATTATGATGTTTTTGTCTTTTTTCAGTCCTTCTAGGGCCTTCCTTTCTGATGTGTTGAGAGTGTCAAGTTTTCTCCTTCTGGTCAGTGTCAGGACCACTGTCTGTCTTATGGTTTGTTGTGTTTCCTCATTGATGCCATTGGTCTTCAGTATGGTTTCTAGTGTGGCTAGAAATTCTGCCTTGTTAGCATCTCTGTGGTTGTAGTTGAGTCCACGTATTAGAACAGCTTTCTCTGTGTCTGTTACTTTCCTGTCTGAAAGGTTTCTTATCCAAGTGTCTAATCTATGGTTGTCCTTTCGGTGGGTTAGTTTGGCTAGTTTTTCTTGTAGGATCTGTCTTTTCTTGGTTTTTGTTATCTGTTGACCGACGTTAATGGCTCGTTCTAAGTCTGTTGTCCAGTCTAGGTTGGCAGTGTCTAGGAATAGGGTTTTTTGGCGCATAATTTCTCTGTCATATCTATGGAGCCGGTTGTGTGCATCGCTGATCATTATTTCCACCATCCTGCAGCCATTGTGTTCTGCTGTCCTATGAGCTTGTGGGTTGTTGATGGGGGATTTGTACCTCACACTGCGTGGTCGTACCTGGCTCCTGAAGCATCCATGTAGGAAGTACAGTTGCTTGCGGGTAGCGCTCTGTCATTTGGCATAATTTTCCTATTTCTGGGCCAATTTGAGAGTACTTTGCCCGAAGGTCACTAAGGTTCTTGAGTAGATTTGTATCTCAGGTTGTGGATGCTGTGGTTGGTTTGCTCGCCGAGCTGGTTCATTAGTTTGCAGACATTTCATTACCCTGTTGGGTAACATCATCAGTGCAGCCTCCAATGAAGCGCTGTTGTGTTTTCCTGCCTGGTATTTAAACTCTGGGCTCCATTCGATTTGATTACCTCATTTCCGGTTTTCCTTCGAAGTGGTGTATATGTAGGGTCTAGTTCTATGTGTTTGTTGATGTAGCCTTCTTGGTGGAGAACCAGGCCTCTTGGAATTCCTGTAATTGTCTCTGTTTGGCCTATCCTAGGATCCTGGTGTTGTCCCAACCGAACTGGTGATTCTCCTTATCCGTGTGAATGGAAACGAGCGAGTATTAGTTGTGTCTTTTTGTTGCTAGTTGATGTTCATGTACTCTTGTGGCCAATTTTCTTCCTGTCTGTCCAATGTAATGTTTGTCACAGTCCTTGCATGGAATCTTGTATATCACGTTGGTTCTGTCCATATTGGGTAAGAGGTTCTTTGGTTCAAGTTAGCAGTTGGCGTAGGGTTGATGTGGGTTTGTGTGCTACTCTGATGCCCAATGGTCGTAGGAGTCTTGTGGTCAGTTTGGATATGTTCTTAATGTATGGTGGCATGATGAGTGTGTTAGGGCGTGCAGTATCTTCCTGTAGTTGTTAGCATGATAGGCATCTTCAGATCCAGTTGCTCGGGTATCCGTTGTCCTTAAATACTTGATGGAGGTATTCTTCTTCTTTTTGGCGTAGTTCTGGGTTGCTACAGTTAATTGTCACTCGTTTAAATGGTGTTTTCACACAACTTTGTTTGTGGGTGTTAGGGTGGTTACTGTTGAAATTCAGTACTTGGTCAGTCTGCGTGGCTTTCCTGTGTACCTTTGTTAGGAATGCCCCGTTGGCACTGCATTCTACCATGACATCCAGGAATGGGAGCTGTTCGTTCTTTTCCTCTTTCCCCTGAATTTGATGCCGGTGAGAGCATTGTTTATTAGTTGGTGTGTCTCCTCTAGTTTGGTACGTTTGATGATGATGGAAGTGTCATCCACGTTTTGGATCCATAGTTTAGGTTGGGTTTGTGGAAGGGCCATGCTTTTGAGTCTCTGCATCATCGCTACTGCTATTAGTCCGGAGATAGGTGACCCCCTGGGTGTCCTGTTGATTTGTTCATAGATTTGGCCATTAAAGGTAAAGTAGGTCGTTAGGCATAAGTCCAATAGTTTCAGCATGTTGTCTGCAGAGATGGTGTCACTCAGGTCTCGATCTTTTAGTAATGTTGCTAGTGTTTCTCTTGCTAGTGGTATGTCATTCGATGGGAATAGGGCGGTAACATCAAAGGTCACCATGGTCTCGTCCTCATCTATTCTTATGTCTTTGAGGGATTTGAGGAACTCCTGGGCTGAGTGGATTGAGTGGGGTGACTTGCTGACGAGGCGCCTCAGTCTTCGTTGTAACTCCTTGGCTAACCTACGTGTTGGTGTGCCTGGGAGGGAGACTATGGGTCTGAGGGGTGCTTCCAGTTTGTGTACATTTGGGAGGCCGTAGAATCAGGGGGTGTAATTGATGAACAACATAGTTGATGAACATCAACTAGCAGCAAAACGGCACAACAAACTCTCCTTAATATTGGTACACTCAGATAATGAAGGCTATCAGTTTAACTCAGACAAGGTAACCATAGTAGATACACATTGGAGTTCCTAGAGGCATGGTTCTCCAACCGTAATGCAATCAACAAACGTATAGAATTGGACCCCATATACAAACTCATACAGATCAAAACTGGAAATGACACTACTCACCATACGGACCGGACAGTATAAATTCCAAGCGGAGTAGAATAGCACCGCTTCGTTGGCGGCTCCACTGATGATGTCACCTAGTATGGTGACGAAACGTGTGAAAGAGAACAAGCCAGCTCGGCGAACAAGTCAACAACCTCACCCACAACCCTAGCTACAGATCTTGGCCAAAACTTTGAATCATTTACATCAGACTGGCTGCATTTACAAAAAATATTATTGGCCCAGGAGCTTATTCTATGAGATTGTAACAAAATAATGGAATCTATGCAATAATTAATAAAGATAGCATAAAAAAGAAAGAACAAAAAGAAAAAAAAAGCTAAAGAACAAAAGGAAGTCACGTTAAAAAAAGACTCAAGGAATATTTTCATCAACCTGAAAAGAATCACCATGAGTAGCAGATATCGTCATTTAGATTGGTATGATCTTCTCCACACCAATAACAGGAAGATGCATGGTTTACATGACGTTCTGTTGTCAGCCTATTTCTTAACTCAGCTTCTCAATTTTTGGCTTCCTACGTTACATCAACTACCCACAATTCAAGTTTTAGGAACAGTATCTTCTCTGTTATTTGGATATTTCACAGGGTTTGAGGCCTTAATAACAGCTATCTTTTTGCTTGGAATATAAAATGCCATCATTCAGCACCCAGGAAGGGAGAGATGTACAACAATTGGTTGTTTCCTAGGTCCTGATAGACTTCATCCTAGGATTTTAAAAAAGGGTGGCTAATGAGACACTAAGTGCATTCATGTTATTTTACAAAATTTACTAGATTCTGGAAAGGTTACTTCAGACAGCAAGAAGGAGGAGAGAGAGAAAAAGGAAACTGGGGGGGGGGGTGGGGCATTAGTTTGACATCTAGCATGAAGAAGGTGCTAGAATTAATCAGTAAGAAGGTTATAGCTGAGCACTTGGAAAAATTTAAGATAATCAGGACCAGGCAGCATGATTTTGCAAAAATGGAATCATATTAAACCAATTTATTGGAGTTCAATAAGTTGGAGATCATGGACAGGCTTTGTAGAGTCAGGAGAAGAGTTACCACAAAATTCCCAAACTCTAATCTGTTCTCTAAGCCATAGTACCCATACTTAGCTAGTCCAGTTCAGTTTCTGGTTGATGGTTACCCAAGGACATTGATAGTCAGAATTCAGTAATTGTAATGTCATTGAATGTCAAGGAGTGATGGTTGGAGATAGTCATTGCCTGGCACTTGGGTGGTGCAAATGTTACTTGCCACTTGTCAACCCAAGCCTGGATATTATTCAGATGTTGTTACAGCATGCATAAATGAGTGTTTTTCTGATTGAAAAGTGGAATCCCATAGGATTCTGTCCTGGGCCTCAATTTTTTTCGAATATATTTTAATTATTTAGACAAGGACAAACTGGCTATATTTGCACCTGACATAAAAATAAATAGGAAAATATGTTGTAAAGAGAACATAAATAGGTTACAGACAGATATAGACAGGATATGTGTCCGGACAAAAAAAATCTGACAGAATGGAGTGTAATGTGGGAAAATGTGAAGATTCTTACTTTGTTAGGATGAAAAAAGATGCAAAGTATTACTGAAATGGACGAATGACTGCAGAATTCTGAGGTGCACAGAGATCTGCATCCTTTTATGTTAATGTACAGTACAGCAAGTTAATTAAGAAGGCTTAGGGGAGGCGATGGCCTAGTGGCAATATCGCTGGACTGTTAATCCAGAGACCCAGTTAATGTTCTGGGGACTCGTGTTTGAATCCTGCCATGGCAGATGATAGAATTTGAAGTCATTAAAAATCTGGAATTAATAGTCTAATGATGACAATGAATCAATTGCCAATTGTTGGGGGAAAAACCCAATGCCCTTTAGGGATGGGAAACTGCCATCCTTAGCTGGTCTGGCCTACATGTGACTCCAGGCCCACAGCAATGTTGTTGACTCTTAGCTGCCTTCCGGGCATAAATGCTGGCCTAGCCAGTGACACCCTCCTCCCATGAATGAATATAAAAAAAGAAATGTGCTCTTTTGCTATGATAGTTAGGATGTCTTACTTCAGTTATATATGGCAGTGAGGCAACCACACCTGAAGAACTGTGGAGTTTTGATATCCTTGTGTAAAGAAGGATGGAAATGCATTGGAAGTGATTTAGATGAGGTTATTAGATTGATACCTGGAATGTGTGAGGTGTTTCCTGAGGAAATGTTGAACAGACTGGTCTTTTTTTCCATTAGAGTTTGGTGACTTGTTTGAAGTACATTAGAACTTAAGTAACAGCAAAATACTCCTGTGCTGGAAATCTGAAAGAAAAACAGAAAATGCTGGAGAAACTCATTAACATCTGTAAAGAAAGAAACAGAATTAATATTTTGAGTCCAAATGACCCTTCTTCAAAGCTCAGTTATGAAGCACTTCTTCAGATTTTTCTTCAACATTCAGTTCTAAAGTCATTTTGGGCTTGAAACATTAACTCTGCTTCTCTCTTCACACATGCTGTCAGACCTGCTAAGTTTCCCCGATATTTTCTGTTTTTGTTAAAATATTTAAGATTCTGACCAGTCTTGACAAAGTGAACATGAAAGAAATGTCTCCTCCTGGGAATGAGACCAGGACTACTGTTTTGTGTTTAAAAATCAGGGGTCTGCCTTTATGACAGAGATGAAGAGAGTTCTTTTTTCCCTCTCAGAGGGACATGTAATTTTATAATTCCACCTCAGAAGGCAATGAAAGCAGGATCATCAAATATTTATAAGTCACTCGCAGCAAAATTCAGCACCACATCCTTGCAAGTTATGTCAATAATTTCTCTGGCAGTGGCATCTCTTTTGTGTATGTAAAATAATTTACAGCCAATCAGTGACTAAACATGACTCATTCTTCACATGAAAACTCGAAAGAGCATCTGCGTTTGTATGACCTGACTTATGATACTTAATATCATGCTGATAGCTAATTTTAGCCTTTGATTATTGTTTCTCAAAGACAACTTTTACCATGAGTAGTAATTTTCCTATGTCAGATTTATTCTCCCTGATCCCTTCTGTAAATAACTTGATATTTTCACAAATCAATTCCTTCTAATCCTTTTTTTTTGTTTCCTCTTATTCTTAATCATCAACAGTTCACTCGAATACTAACGACCCAACACTGGAATGTGATTATTGGAATAACTAGTCAGCTTTACCTCAGTTTTGCAAGGTAATATCACTGATGCACTTTTGAACTCTCCTCCAGACTTTGCTACAGCTGCATAAATACGACAGTAAGCTTTGTTTCTCTGCCTCTCTTATCTTTAGGTGTTGGAATTACTTTGTCATTCTGTTTAGATACCTATCATGAGTACGCTCAAGGATTTCTTGACTCCTTAACTAGCTTTAGATCCACCTTGAAATGACAAGCAAGAGGGGCAAGGACTATGGTTGGGCAGGTGGGTGGTGCAGTCACAAGAAGGGAGTTAACGACACAACCAGATCAGCCACAAAAACAGAAATTGCTGGGAAAGCTCAGCAGATCTTGCAGCTTCTGTGGAGAGAAATCAGAGTGAACCTTTCTGGTCGAGTGAAGGGTCCACCTGAAATGTTAACTGTGATTTCTCTCTACAGGTGCTGCCAGACCTGCTGAGCTTTTCTTGCAATTTATGTTTTTCATTCTGATTTACAGCATCCACAGTTCTTTCAGTTTTTATTCAGATCATTCACAATCTTATTTAATGGCAGGTCAGATTTTAAGCAATTCAATCTGGTGTAATGCTGCAACCTTGAGCTGGACAGTGACCTAGAACATGAACAGTTTCTTCCTGCATGCCTTTGATTTTATGACCGAGTGCAGGATGTATGGCCTAGTGCGGAGAAGTGGGCGAGTCTATGTCCTAGCATATTTTTTAGCGGTACAAACTAGATGGGCCGAAGGGCCATCTCTCGTGTACTATATGATTCTATGAAATGCTTGAAAGGAAGAAGCGAATTGTGAACTACCATGGACTTAATGCCCATGGTCTAAAAAACTGTGTTTGGAGTTGAATTAGATCCTGGCTACTTCAATGCCCGGCTAAATAACCAGTTGATGAAGCTAGACCTTGACAGATACTGAAAAAGATGGCCCTGGAAACAAATCCAACCCCTCAGCACAGCCAACAAGCTGAAGGGGACGACTGTCCATCATTTCGCAAAGTCATTCATTCCCTGAAAGAATCACTGAGATGCTGGGAACTCTAAAGGAAACAACAGCTGAAAATGTGACACCACTTCAAGGCACCTTACATCCATCTACAGCAGAGGCCAGCAATAAACGAGAACAGTTAAAAGCAAACGTCCACGCTTTTAACAACTGCCGATTATTCATGCATTTTCACATCACTGTTAGCAGAAGAAACAGCATTAAATGAATTTGAATTGATTGGCTTAATATATTTTGCTTTATTATCCTGGCGTAGCATTGTTGAAAGGCTCTTGCTAGATTGAGCGCTGTCTTTAGATCGGAAGCTAATGGATGGCGTTACAGTAGAGTCCCAGTGTCTATCGTAAGACGGCTATTTTCCTTCGGACGTCATAACAGCTAGAGACAGGCAAAGACTTTCATTCATCTCACCCACAGTATTTGTGTGATTCATTTCTCATAAACATGGACTCTATTTGGTGACAAAAACCTCTTTCTTAAAACTCAACAATTTTTCTTGCTCCTCTGTCTAGGCCGTTGACATAGTATACTTAAACTTAAAACACAACGAACTGCACGAAACGGGACTGAACATATAGTTAATTTACATTCCCGTTAAGCAGCTCTGTGTGTTAAGTTGTTTTCTTTCAAAAAAGTTAAAAAGCAACCCATATCAGGAAAGTGCATCAAAACAAGGAGAACAAAACATGCCTGTGTATTTGGTAAACGTTTTCTACTGTGTTCCATGGATGCGGAGCTTGAACGTACAGCCAGAATGAAAATTCAATTTTTCAGAGCGGATTCGGAGCTGAAGTTTCGGTAACAACACCTAAAGTTTAAAAACCGAACTGAAAGAGTAAATCTGACTCACAGTCAAATCAATGCCCGGGCAATGTTGGAGCTCCCCGCGTCTTCATGGTCAGGTCGAGGAAGCATTAGCATGTTCCTGTTTGCTTCTGTGTGGAAGGCTGTTGCCGAGAGCTCTCAGTGAAATAGACAAGCTGCGGCTGTGAAACTAACTAGCTGAGAGAACTGGCTACGATTTGACCTTGCATCTACGACGCTCTTTTTTTTTTGGGGGGTGGGGGGTTCTTTGTCCCTCTTTGGTATGGCTCTTTTCGCAGTTGTTTCCTAGCCCAAGTAGAATGCCTGTTGAATTCCGGCTGACTGACGCTGTCGCTGCAGTTACTGATGCTTTCCTTCACCACGTGTGGGCGCCCCCTAACTCCATCAAACACCTCACAACGGCGTCTGTACAGTTATTATAGCGGAAATAAGAAAAAGGTACCAAGCACAATCTCGATATCAACCCGAAAGAGGAAGTCAGTTTTCGTTGATGACGATGAATCAGCACAGTCCACCTTAAGAAGCTTACAAATGTACTGATTTCGCATTTTACCTGCAGTGTTTCCCACTTGCTAATCCAAAACTACACTGAAAAAAAATCTTTTCGCCTTTGATCGCGATTGCAATAGGATTTCAATATTAGTTGGTTGGTAAAAACTGCATTTGTACTTTATGATTATGCTTGGTTGACTTTTGCAGCTTTTGAGTCATACTCTTGATGCATGTTCTTTGAATGGTAAAAACGGGAGAAACTGTGTCGACTGGTAGAGACAAAATGGCACAAGGACATTTTCTTCGAACTAATTCTAGGCATTTCCTGAAGTACAGCAAAACCTGGCGAGACTGGACTGGGCTGCAATCCCAACCCAGATCAATAAATCAAACCTTTTTACAAATGCAGGAGAGCTCACAGCATTTTCAACAATGTACATCACACCTACCCTTTACTAGACCATTGATGGCAGATTTTCAAATATGCAGCCCTACAATCCAGATCAGAAAATAGTTCTCATTGCATTTACTCACCCTGTTCACAAGTCCCTCTGAATCTTTTTTTCCCATCATCCCTCTATCCAATTTAATCATGCATGTTGACATTGTTTCTGCCTTCCACACGTATTTTGATTGTGAATTTCACAACTCGCAACTGTGGGTGAAGATATTTCTCCTCCCCTCTGTTCTAACTTTCTTACATATAATCTCATGGGATTGGCTGTCATTCTAGACTCACCAACTATCAGGAACAGTTTGCTTGTATTTATATGAGCCAGTGCCTCTCGCTGCAGCCTCCAATGTAATCATCTTTTTATTCATGCCAGTAGGATGAGAAAGCTTATTTGTTCCTGTACCCACCTCCAGTCTCTTAGCAAGATCCATTTGATTGGTGCCGGTGTAATTCATTCATCCATGGCAAATGTTGCCTCTGAAATGTATTAAGTATTAATTCTTTTTTAAAAAATACATCAAAGCAATCAACATAAAATTCATCAAGTATAGCTTTATGTGTTTTGTTCAAAATTCCTGTGGTTAATAAATGTTACTTATTTTATTTTCCACGTCCATACACAGAAATGTAGCTATAAACTGTATAAATTATCATTAACATTGACGTATGGGAACATTGGCACTGCAGTTTAATATTACAAACTTGGTCATATATTATTCTCTAAATGATAAGATCATTTTTTAAAGCATCAGTGGCAATCCTTTTGGAATTGAAGATGACATCTGTCAGACGGTGTGTGTCTTCAGATAACTAAGGAGTTCAATTTTGGATCCACAAGTTTCTCTGCAATAGTTGTATGCAGAAATTGAATTCACAGCTCAAGATTGGCTTACTTTTCCTTCCTCTGCTGCTACAGTTCCATTCTCACAGCCCAGTCATTGAGCCTCAGACAGGTTTAGGACTTGATGGATCGGAGATGGATCAAAATGGCAGGATTGTCCTTCAAGTCAATGGTGTCAATGCATCTGTGTTTTAGGGTGAGCTGGAGTCAATCCTTATATCTTTCCCACTTGCTACACTTTGTGCATAGGCCAACAAAGAGCTGAGAGAAAAGAATCGTCTAAAGGAATTGGATCATTAAGAGTAGGGCCTTAATTGAGATAGATGTATCTTCATGAAAGATGCTGGTGTTATGGACCAGACCAAGACCCCTTAAAATATATTAAGATAGTCTAGACCGTAACCTTTTCTTACTTTAGAGGTAAGTGTAAGGTGTTGCATTCCAGTTGCAATTCAATGGGTCAACTACCAGATTTGAAGCAAAACAGACTTTATTTGTCCACTATAGTTAAATGCAATAAAAGAAATAATAAAGAGAAGAATTGGCTTAACTGTAACCCTATTGGAAAACTAACAGAATACTAGATTATCTTACGACTGAACAGTAACTATTCCAATACAGTAACATTCCATAAACACACCCTTGACAAAGGCAAATTCAGAAATCAGATTGTCTCACATACAACTCCAGCAGCAGGAGGAAAAACATCAAGAAAATCTCTGAAAGTGTAGCAAGAGACATAGATTGCAGCTTCGAAACCCTGAGACTCCAGCAACAACTGCTACTAAAAACCAGAAGAAAATAAAAATCCCAGTTCTGTGGGAGCTGGCCCATTTATTTACGCTGCTTCTATTGTTCCTACCTTAAGGAAAAACCAAGGCCTCACAAACTGTTTACTCTAATAGCTCTGCATAGACTGCTCGAATCTCTCGCAACCTTTCTTCCTTAAAAGAAAACCAGGACAAAACACATCTCCTAAAGCCACAGTAGCATCGATCCAGCAGTCCTCCAATTTGATCCCCAAGACACCAGTACCACAGATAAAAGCTCTCAAGAATCTGACTGACTGTGAAAGATACAGAAGGATTTATTTCCTGTTCATTGCAAATAAGATCCAGATTCATATTCTTCTGCATCATCTGAAGAATTCCCCCTGAAAACCAAGTGTGGCTTCTGAGAAGTCCTGAGTACTACAAAAGTAGTCCTTTTGTCCAGGCAGATCCAGGAAAAATGTCTGAAGCAAAATCTAGAATTGTTCTTCACCCTCATCAAGCAAAGTTTTGATTCTCGAAATTGTGAAGCTGTATGGATCAATTTCCAGTGCTATGGTTGTCCTTTGTGGAAGTCTGCCACTATCCCGAGACTACTGCATGACAATATGATCGCTATTACCCTGAAGGGAAGTTCTGAAACTGACACCTTTTACACCCAGAATGGGATCAAACAAGGCTGAGTGATCACTCCCACCTTTTTCATCATCTACCTGAGCATCATCATCCATCTCTTCCGACATGACCTACTACCCAGTGTCAGCATCTAATATCGTCTGGATGGGAAGCTGTTCAATCTTGACAAAGGGTCAAAATCCTGGAATTCCCTCCCTAATAGCATTGTTGGTCAACCTACAGCAGGAGGACTGCAACAGTTCAAGAAGGCAGCTCACCACCACGTTCTCAAGGACAACTAGGAATGGGCAAGAAATGCTGGCCGACCAGCGATGCCCACATCCCACAAATGAATAGGGAAAACAAAAACCTTGGTTCAGAGCAAAAACAAATCTTTACACCATACCCAAGGAGCTTTCAATGAAGAAATCCAGCAGCAAGTCAGCTGTGTCAGTGCCGACCTTTTCAAGCTGCAACAACATCTTTGACAACAGGGACCTCTGGAAGTCAACAAGATAGGACTATTGTGTTGATCACTCTCCACTACTGCAGTAAAACTGGACAATCTTCTAATGTCACAGATTTTGTGTAGGTGCATTATTGTCAGAAACTAATGTAATTAACAAATACGATCTATTGCTGATATATGCAGTAATAATTAACATTTTTCTCCTGAGGTATATTGCTTGAATTTGACATCAATCATACTTTATAGGGAATGTTGCTATTGGTTGACATTATGCTGTATTTTGTACCCAAATACTAAAATGTATTACAAAAATGACCTGTCCTTATTTAAACCCTTAAAAAAAGAAGTCACTTGCTGGTTTGTATTTCACAAGATCTGTATGTTGTCAGTTTTTCATTGAAAACATCGTGTTAAAATTAATAGGGCTATAATCCTGAAACCCATTTAGAGTTATATGATGGTAATAACTAGTATATGACTGTATGAAAATCAATGAACCGAACATTAATAATTAGAAAAAGTGGAGAGAGAGCAATGATTTATGTAATAGTCCTCAGCATAAAGAACCAAACATTCTCTGTATAATAACATCATTCATGACTAGATTTCATTATTTACAAAGAAAGTTGCAGAAAATAGTTTCCAGGTAGATCACTTTTATATTCCTATTCTAAGTAGGATATAATTTCTTTTTTGTGTTTTGTTTTACAGTTTTCAAAAACCAAGACCTAACAAGAAAGTTGACTGGCCTTATTTTATCTTCAAAATAGATTCAAGAGGTCAGATTTCTCTGCAAGAGTTCACACTGGTTCTTTGATTTGTAGGTGTGTCTGAACACTGAATCATGGTTCAACATGTCAGTAAAACTATTGTTCCTTTAAAGGATTATTTTGTGTGTAGACTTTAGCTCATGTCAATCAAACATAAGAATGGTTTTAGTTGATGCCAAATGTTAAAGTGGTTAACATAAATGTGACATAAGTATATCTCCAAATAGTTAAATCACTGAGAATGATTCTAGGCTGCAGAATGTAAACATTCTGTGAGAACTAAAACTGATGTAAGTTTGATGGTCAAGATTTAGCAAATAATAAATGGTCTATTAGAGTTCCTGCATTAAAAGGCTATTCAGTATAACTTACTGCCATTCCTATGGTTTTGTTTCCTACTTTGTTTTGTTTGGTGAACTTAACCTAAAAGTTCAACCTTGAAATTCTGAAGAAAAATTATTTTACTTATGGGTATTGTTAGCACATTGTAGTCAGCCTATCCATTCATGAGACATAAACACATGAACATAACTCTAGGGTAGTCACTTACAACGATTCATGACCCTTTTGGAGAAATAATTCCTCCTCATCTCTTTTTTTTTAAATCTGCCTCCCCTTAATCTAAAACTATAAGGTCGCAATCTAGATTTCCCCACAAGGCAAAATATCGACTTTACGTTTATTTTGTCGATCTCCTTTAGCATCTTACATACCTCAATTAGGCCTCCTGTTACCCTTCTAAACTCTAGTGTGTATAGCCTAAATTGCTCTCCATAATGATAAGACTATCACCTCTGGTATTAATCTATTGAACCTTTGCTGAATTACCTCCAGTGTAATTACATACTTCCTCAAGTAAAGGGACCAAAACTGTTTGCAGTATTCCAGATGTAGACTCACTAATGCCTTGCATAGTTGCAACAACACTTCCCTACTTTTATACTCCATTTCTTTAGAAATAAATGCCAAAATTCCATTTTCCTTCCTTATTATCTGTTGTACCTGCCTACTAGATTTCAGTGTCTCATGCACAAGGACACCCAGATCCTCTGTACCTAAGCATTGTGAAGTTTCCCTCCATTTAGGTAGTAAATTGTCTTTTTTATTCTTCTGACCAAAATAGATAAGAGAACAAGTACATACATGGTTGTAAATATGCTAAACCAATTTTTGTCATTGCATTTAATCTTTGTTTTTTCACTTTTCTCCAAGAATGGTTTAATCAAAACTACGGTTAACAGGGAATTATATTCCTCCTATGCAAGGTACGCTACTGCTTTGTTTTTGAGAAATTGAGGGGAGAGGAGGCAGGAGGGCAGTACTCCAACACAGCAGCAAACCACCACAACTGAAGACCAAGCTAACATCACAACTGATAACCACAGTCTAAAGACTAGGGGACAAAAATCAAACTGACAGTTTCACTGACAGTTACTACAAGTGGCACATCTTTGTTTAGGCACAACAACTAAAACTGATCCAACAATTTAATCAAAAAGCTAAGGACAATTTCTGCAGATGTGCAGTTTATAGTTATGATTAGTATTTTTATAGATTGCATTATTTGAACATTGAAAGTGGTCATCTTTTAAAAATAAACTGAACTGTAAGAAATCCTGTTTACAAAAGAATTCTAGTTGTCAGAGATTTACAGAATAATACAAGGTTTACCATACTAATATGTTATTGTTATATATGTATTTGTGGTTCAACTTTCTCTAGCACTTTGTGCACTATTTTCCTGTTTCTCTGTTTATTATTGTAATATGCACTAATTACTGTTACTGAATGTCCTTTTGTTTCTCTCTTCACCACTTTTCCCTTCTGCCTCAGTTATCTCTCCTGATGTGCATTTTTCCTTCATCCTGCCCTGATAACAGAACTTCTCTTTCTCCAGATATCAGACATTCTCTCTGTCTCTTACTCCTTCCTTGCGGGTCATTTTCTCCTTTGTGGTAATTTCCAACTTCACAGCTTATGCATGAATGGCATAATAAGGATCATTAAATGAAATGGAAATAAAAATTGGATATATGATCTGTTTTGTCCCAATGCCATTGTACAAGTACTGAAATGAAAATGAAACCCTCTGTGTCTGAGTGTTTTTATTTGGCTTTTAGTAAATCTTGACTGTTTTTATTGAGGCCGAATACTTACTATTTCTCTATATTTATGAGGTTGTGCCTATAGCTTTGACCGGAAAAGGTTTTACTGAGCCCAGTGAATGAGGTGCGGTGGCCAGGCAAAAACCGATGTTTTAACTCTGACCCAATCTTCCCTTTTCAGTTGCAGGTTCCACATCCAAAGTCAGCTTCATTGACCTCCACATGCAAGAAGCATTCTAAGCAGGTTGTGCTCCAAGAGCAAGGACTTAAATAGATAGAAAAGCAATAGTGCTGATACTGGAAATATGAAATGAAATCAGAAAATTGCTGGAAATACTAATTTTGTACAGTTCCAACAACTGGAATTTTTTCATTTATTCTGTATATTTGTAATAGCCTGTTACATCCCCCAGACATGGCAAGGGTGGCAATGGTGGCACAGTGGTCAGCTCTGCTGCCTCAGAGCACCAGGGACCCTGGTTCAATTCTAACCTCGGGCGACTGTCTGTGTGGAGTTTGCAGATTCTCCCCGTGTCTGCATGTGTATCTACTCCCACAGTCCAGGGATATGCAGGTTAGGTGGTTTAGCCATGGTAAATATGGATGTGATAACAAGGTGTAGAGCTGGATGAACACAGCAGGCCAGGCAGCATCAGAGGAGCAGGAAAGCTGACGTTTCGAGTCTGGACCCTTCTTCAGTAAATTTGGATGTGTTGCTTTTCAGAAGGTTGGTGCATGATCAATGGGTTGAATGGCCTCTATCTGTAGAGATTCTATGATTTGACGACAGCTTCACAATTCCAACTAGAATCACTGGGTGTCTCTCGGTGACAAAGCATATCGTGAGGATGTGGCTGTGAGGGCCCCACAACGGCTGCAGAAGGAAGTTATCACTGGAGCCATGACAGCACAAGATCAATCATTGAGAAAGGCATTGGTTTGCTGAAGATGCAACTTTGAACTGCTCTGGTGTGTTGCACTGGCAAATATTTCTTGAATGTTAATGGTCTGCTCTGTCTTGCACAAAATTACACAATAGAGTGCTGGTATTGCAGCAGGAGAAAGGTAATGTTAGTTCTGCAGCCTTGACCGAGGAGGAACGTTGAGACAAGACCTCTTTCCACATGCCAACATGTAATTTGCTGCCAGCCAAGAGCAAGAGAGTACTTTGCTGCACTTCATTGTGATTCTGAAGAGCAAAAATGAGGAGTTCCTTCATCCTAAGTAGAAGACTGAATAGGCAAGCCATTGGTCAGGGGCAGCATACACTCTGTTGCCTGCTATGTTTGATTCTTGAAGCAGTTGTAAATTTTTCTATGGAGATCGATAGGTATCAATCCAAATACAAGACATATCATGGCACTTACGTTTGTGGTGCATTCATTAATCTATTTCCAATGGTGTGCTCCACCCCTGGAAATGCAAACAGAAGAAAACATATTTTAGTTGATGTTCCACATTGTCCTCTTTATGGATGACTTCTTCCTCTCTGCCAAGGCTCAGCGTCTGCATCCAACTGACCTGAGTTTGAGAGATCCTGCACCTAATAATGGGGACTTCCAAATATATCTAGTAGTTGGATGTGAAATGCAATCCACCTTTTAACAATGTAGAATCATACAGTACTGAAGAGGCCTTTTGGCCCATTTAGACTATACCACTAAAAATACTCTACTACCTACACTAGTCCACCCTCCCACATTACGGTCCATAGATGTTATTACACGTCAAGTGTTCTTACAAGTAATTTTTCAACGCTGTTTGGGAGTTTAGGTATTTTTATTGGAGTTCCAACGTAACCTATTTATCTAGCGCTAATGGAGAGTGCATGGGTCATGAAATAACATTGCCTCAGTGTGTACACCCTCCTCTAATAAGCCCCATGACACCCTTCTTATGTCAGTCGTGAAGGACCCGTGGGAGATGAAATACATGAATTAGAGCTAATATGTGGAATGTGTTCAAAGTCACATTGTGCAAATGTTCACATTATAGTCACCAGTGACAGCAAGTCAAGCTTAACATTAAGAAACATAACATCATTTAGGTCAAAGCAGCCTGCTTGATCCACATATCAGCCATTAGGTTAATCAGTCATTCTTCCCACCACCAGCATACAGGGGCGAGAGTATATATACTATGGCCAGAACAGCGCCTTGCCAAGGATCCTTTGATAGTATCTTCCAAATCTGAAACTTCTACCACACTGAACAGCAAAGACAACAGATGCATGTGAACACCATCACCATTAAGTTCTACTCTAAGTTATATAGCATCCTGATTTGCAGCTATATCTCAGTTCTTTCCATTGCTGCTGAGACAAAATCTTGAAACTCCCTTCCAACAGTGCTCTTGGTGTAGATATGCCAACACAGACAACAGTGGTTCAAGACCATAGCTAAACTGAATTATCCCAAAGGCATTTAGGGATGGACAATAAATTAGCAAAGCCTATAACACATTTTTAATAGTAAACATTAGATGGTGTGATTTCAAATTCCATCAGCCCATATCGGTGAGACCCCCTAAATAAATCAATAATAAAATAACAATGAAATAAATAACTGTGTGCAAGCAAACTGGAAGAGGATGGGAAGTCACTGCTCTTCCTTTGGTTTCCAATTACTCTGTCTCACGTTCAGCCTGTTGTTATCTTCTTAAAGGTGCAATTTGTTTCAGCTTGAAAGTTGTGGGGTCTCAGTTTGGTGGAGTCAATTTAAAATCATCATTTGCAGCATTGTGAATAATCATGAAGTAGGCTGCATTTTGCAAATGCCTCTTTTTCTCATGCTAAACATTCTTTGAAAACTATTTGCTCTTCCTTTTCCTTCAATAATATTCTAAATCTCACACGGTAGAATATTATCCATATTCCAAACAGGGAAAAATTCCTCAAAAACAGCTAATTCTAAGAAACATTTTCAAGAAATTCACTTCTTTAGATTACTCAGAATTTATAGTATGGAAACAGACTCCTCAGTCTGACTGGTCTCTGCCAAAATCTATATCCACACAAACCTTTCCTCACATTCATTTCCTTTGCCACTCTCTCTATATCTCTTTTATGCATGAATCAGGCCTCCCTTAAATGTAACAATGTATTCTGCTTCAACCTCCCCATGTGTCAATGGGTTCCACATACTCATCACCCTTCATGTCATTAAATTCTTCCTAATATTTATTCACCTGTTAATGGCTACTGTTTGTCATATTTATTTCCTTGCTCTGCACTCACACAAAAGTCAACATCATATAATTTTCTCTTCCTCTACTGTAAAAGCACAGCCTTGGTTAGGACTCAGTTCCAGAGAAGCAGTTGACCTGATATGCTGTAACAGTACAGGAACATCGAGGTCCATTCCCATCAAAAGAGAAAGAGATGTATGTTGGGAGGAAACTCAGTGTTCATTCAGAACATCGGGGACATATAAAATGTAAGCATTCTACTGTTATTTTTATCATTTGTTCAAGTTCTAGATTTAGTAACAACATGCCAAAGCATTGCACAATGTTGTAGGATTCTGAGGGTCTACATTTTTAAGCTAGTTTGGAAAGCCATCTTGCCAAGTGTTCATTATTTCAGGCAGCCAAGTCTAGGTAATAATACTCAATAAAAGCATGTGTACTGTTCTAGGCTATTGCTTTTCAAATGGTCTTCAGGGAAACCTGTTAGCATTCTGGCCCGAGAGTTGAACATTGTGAGACTATAATGAGCTCTAACATTACTTGGTGCTTTCCTCCTGCCAGGAAATAATGTAAGGGGATACAATGTGCAACCCAGTTTGCCAACTGCTGCTTAGTTAAATAGCTACTGAAGACTACACACCAAAAGAACAAAACAGTTTAGATTGGTGACTTTTTTTTAATCTTGTGGATACAACAGGCAGAAACATTATCAAAGATTAAGGCTGTTGTGGTGTAGTAGTAGTGTCCCTACCTCTGGGCCAAAATATCTGAGCTAAAGTCCAACCTGACATGGAAGTTTGTACATTATATCTGACAGATTAATTAAAAATAATTTTAAAATACTTATACTTTGCACAAGCCCATAGGATGATACTTCCAAACAGTGGAAGAACTGAAGAATTTTGGCAACATAATCATTTGAAATAAACACAACTATAGAACTATAGTGAAGGAATGATGATATATTTCCAAATCGGCATGGTGACTGACTTGGAGGGGATCTTGCAGGTGGTGGTGTTCCTTGTATCTTCTGCCCTTGTCCTTCTAGATGGAAGTGATCGTGGGTTTGGAAGGTGCTGTCTAAGGAGCTTTGGTGAGTTTCTGCAGTGCATCTTGTAAATAGTACTCATTGCTGCAACTGAGCCTTGTTGCTGGAGGGAGTGGATGCTTATGAATGTAGTGCCAATCAAGCTTTGTCCTGAATGGTGTCAAGCTTCTTCAGTGTTGTTGAAGCTGCAACCATCCAGGCAAGTGGGGAGTATTCCATCATGCTTTTAACATCTTCCTTATAAATGGTGGGCAGGCTTTGTGGAGTCAGGAAGTGAGTTACCAGGTGCAGCATTCTTGCCTCTGACCTGCTGTTATAGCAATTGTCTTTATGTGGTAAGGCCAGTTGAGTTTCTCGAGGATGTCGGGATAACCCCAAAGATGTTGAAAGTGGGGACTTCAGTGATAGTAACACCAAGGGGTGGTGGATCAATCATCTCTTAGTGGAGATGGTCATTGTCTGGCATTTGTGTGGCAAAAATGTTGCTTACCACTTGTCAGCCAAGCCTGGATACTGGATTGCTTCAGTATCTGAGGAGTTCTGAAGGGTGCTGAACATTGTGCAATCATTGGTGAACATCCCCACTTCTGACCTTATGATATAGGGAAGTTCATTGATGAAGCAGCTGAAGATAGCTGGGTCTAGGACATTACAGTAATTCCTGCAAAGATGTCCTGGATCTGAGTCAGCCAACCTTCAACAATCACAACCATCTTCCTGTGTGCCAGGTATGACTCTGATCAGCAGAGAGTTTGCCCCCGATACCCATTGATTCCAGTTTTGCTAGGGCTCCTTGATGCTACACTCGGTCAAATGCAGCCTTGATGTCAAAGACTGTCACTCTCACCTCACCTTTAGTATTCAGCTCTTTCGTCCATGTTTGAACCAAGGCTGTAATGAGATCAGGAGCTGATTGGCGCTGGCGGAACCCAAACTGGGCATCACTGAGCAGGTTATTGCTGAGCAGGTGCTGTTTAATACCACTATCGATGACACCTTCCTGATGATCAAGAGTAGACTGATGGGGCAGTAATTGGCTGGGTTGGATTTGTCCTGCTTTTTGTGTACAGGACATACCTGGGCAATTTTCCATATTTTTGGATAGATACCAGTGTTGTAACTACACTAGAACAGCTTGGCAAGGTGGGTGGTGGGATGGGGGGCGCTGGGGGCGGTGGCGGGGTGACATGTTCTGGAGCACAAGCCTTTAGCACTATTTTAAAAATGTTGTCAGGGTCCATAGCCTTTGCAGTATCCAATGTCTCCAAATGTTTCTTTACACCACCTGAAGTGAATTGAATTGGCTGAAGACTGACATCTTTGATGCTGGCGTCTATTGGAGGACGCCAAGATGAATCATCTATTTGGCAATTCTGACTGAAGATTGTTGCAAATACTTCAGCCTTATCATTTGCACTGATGTGTTGGGCTCTTCCATCATTGAGGATGGGGATATTTGTTGAGCCTTTTCCTCCAGGAGTTGGTTAATTAACCGCCATCATTTATGACTGGATGTAGCAGGACTGCAGAGCTTTGATCTGATCCGTTAGTTGTGAGGTCACTAACTCTGTCTATCACTTGCTGTTCGGTATGCAAGTGGTCCTGTTTGGTAGCTTCACCAAGCTGACACCTTAATTTTGGAATGCCTGGTGTTACTCCTGGCATGCAGTCCTGCTCTCTCCCTTGAACGAAGATTATTCCCTTGGCTTGATGGTAATGGCTGAGTGGGGGATACGCCGGGCCATGAGGTTACAGATTGTGCTGGAGTACAATTCTGGTGTTGTTGATGGCCCATAGCACCTCATGGATGTCCAGTCTTGAGTTGCTAGATCTGTTCAAAGTCTGTCCCATTTAGCACAGTGACAGGGCCATACAATACAACGAAAGTTATTCGCAATGTGAAAGCAGGACTTTGTCTCCACCAGGACTGTCTAGTGGTCACTCTCACCGATACTGTAATGGACAGACAAATCTGCAGCAGGCAGGTTGGTAAAGCCGAGGTCAAGTATGTTTTTCCCTCTTGTTGGTTCCCTCACTACCTGGTGCAGACCCAGTCTAGCAGCTATGACCTTTAGGTCCTGACCAGCCCGATCAGTGGTACTGCTACTCTGTCAAAATTAAAATTTGCCCACCCAGAGTGCATTTTGTGCCTTGCCACCCTCAGTGCTTCTTCTAAGTCTTGCTCAACATGGAGGAGTACTGATTCACCAGCGGAGGAAGGTCAGTACGTAGTAATCAGCAGAAGGTTTCCTTGCCCATGATTAATCTGAAGCCATGAGACCTCATGGTGTCCAGAGTCAATATTGAGAACTCCCAGGGCGACTCCCTCCCGACTGTATACCACTATATCACCACCTCTGCTGGGTCTGACTTGCTGGTGGGGCAGGACATATTCAGGGATGGTGATGGTAGTGTCTGAGGCATTGTCTCTAATGTATGACTAAGTCAGGCTGCTGCTTGATTCATCTGCAGGACAGCTCTCCCAATTTTGGCATGAGCCCCAGATGTTAGTAAGGAGGACATTGCATTGTCGACAGGGCTGTTTCTGCCATTGTCTTTTTCATTGCCTAGCTCAATGCTGGGTGATTCAACCGGTCTTTGTTGATAGTTAGTAGCAGCTGATACAAATGAATGGCTTGCTAGGCCATTTCAGAGGCTGTTTGAGAGTCAACCACATTGCTGTGGGTCTGGTGTCACATGTAGGCCAGACCAGGTGAGGATAGCAGATCTTTTCCCTGAAGGACATTAGTGAGCTAGATGTGTTTTTCCAACAATTGACAACGGTTTCATGGTCATCAGTAGATACATAATTCCAGATATTTTTCTTTGAATTCAAATTCCAACATCTACCTTGACATGATTCAAACCCAGGCCCCAGAACATTAACTGAGTTTCTGGATTAATAGTCTACTGATAACGCCAGTAGGCCATCAAGTCCTTTTAATAAGGGTCATTGTGACCAATTTTATATCCCTCTTCGTTTATTATTTAGCCCCTGGGAAATCTTTTCCGTGAATTTTATTGCATTTTGCAGGGAGATGGTGGCCTAGCGGTATTATTGCTGGACTGTTAATCCGGAGACCCAGGTAATGTTCTGGGGACCTGTATTTTGAATTGCGCCACAGCAGATGGTGGAATTTGAATTTTAAAAAAATCTGGAATTAAGAGCCTAATGATAATCATGAATCCATTGCTGATTTTTGGGAAAACCCATCTGGTTCACTAATGTCCGTTAGGGAAGGAAACTGCCATCCTGGCCTGGTCTGGCCTACATGTGACTCAGACCCACAGCAATGTGTTTGACACTTAACTGCCCTCTGGGTAATTAGTAATGGGCAATAAATGCTGCCTAGCCAGTGCTGCCCTCATCCCATGAATGAAGTTTTTTTTTAAATTTTGATGTTAAAATTTTGGATGTTCAGAATCTGTCCAATTGACTCCAATCTAAAACATGTTTGCCATTTGCAATATTGTCATTTCAGAAGCTCTCCAGGTACATAAACCCAGAGAGCTGAGGGACTTTATTATAATTTGGTTATCAATTGGATAGCTCAGATAGTGTTTAGAATATAAATAGCCGTATATTACTGACACCTGCTGTTCAAATTTAATATTGCAAAAGTACATTACAAAACAAATCTGCAAACTAGTCTTGAAATTGTCCAGGGAACGTTCAGAAGTTTCTTGTGTGTCTTGCCTTTAGAGACTGTAAAAAGAACTCCAAAACCACACTCCTACTCATGAGAAGTATTATATATAGATGCTCATGCAGATTTGATCTTGTGCAGAGTTTGACTTAATGAAGTAATATGGAGCTATCAACTCCAGGTAAAACAAGGATAAATGCATTTGAATGTAGAGGCGTCATTTCATGCAGAAAATGGAAAGATAAATTGGGAAACTTCCTGACCGAGAAAACCTACCTTATTCAAAAATGGTCCTGTAACTATGTACATCTGGGGGAGGCAGAGGCAAATTGAAGGCAGCAGAGGTGGGCTAGAATACCTGTCTCTGTTTACAGGGACATTGGCCCAGTTTTAATAATAAAGGTCAGCTCTTAAAGTCTTTTCTCTCAATGCAGAACACATGCTCCCTCATATCCCCCATGTTCCTCTTCTGTCTCTTTCATGCCTTCTCCTATTTCCTATACTTAATCATACTGCAAAATGTAAAATATGTGGATAAAAACAAATACATGTATTATGAAATAAAGGTTTAACTAAAGACTAATAGTTCTACACATTCTTACAATACGCCCCCATATTTACCATGTCCTCTTCATGACACTATATTACCTCTATGCCCCACACCTATGTATCTTTCAGAATGACTGACCCAGTGTTCACGATGGTCAGGCTTCAGTCTTTGAAATGGGCATGGAAGAAAATTAACTGTGTAAAAATTTTAAAGAACTCTAACTTAAATATACTTCATACAGTAACACCTATCATCCATAAAAAAAATTAATTAAATTTAAATTTCAAGTGATCAATTTGGTATAAAACCAATGCATCATCTTTTTCACAAAGAACATCAAAGAAAGATAACTATTTGATAACCTCCTAAAATTGTTAATCAAAATGTGAGCCAAATCTCCTGATTAAATAAATGGTTTGGGAGCTATTGAAACTCTGCCAAACATTCACAATGGACTCAGCTATTATATAAATAAGCCCTGCGAAATGTAAACAACAGTGTATTGAAGCAGAAGGAAAGTGAACAGATGATTGTCAAGAGATAGGAGGAACTGCAGATGCTGGAGAATCCGAGACAACAAGGTGCAGGGCTGGATGAACACAGCAGGCCAAGCAGCATCATAGGAGCAGAAAGGCTGACGGATTGTCAATTTTTTTTCCAAACGAAAAGAGTGATTTAAAAAGGTTCTGGGCACTTAAACTCTAACAATATCACTATAGTAATGATCTCAAGCTGTGTTTTCTTTAGTCTTGAATTCACAAGAACAGACTTTCAAGTAGGAAGTATACTCTCATGCACCTCAAAACTTACAGACAGTAATCAATGTAAAGGTCGACTTAACTTTGTAGGCCAGGGTTCAACAATCAATCACTGCAATAAAAACATACTTTGATTGCAAAGCGTCACTTAACAATTGAAACTAAAATAGCATTTTTTTAAAATGAAAAATTTCAGGAGAAAGTGTCTTTTTGTTGGGTACCAGACTCAGGACTGTTTCATGATTCCTTTGACAAGAGTGTAAAAAGAAACATGTTTTTAAGTGGTGAGTGGTTGTAACTGGAAAGTGTTGTCTGGACTTGTGACGGAAATTGGCTCAATCAGGTTATTCAAGAGAGGATTGTACTGTTTTCTGAAAGGGTGGGTGGGTGGCCTGAGGTGAATTACTTCTTCAACAGCCAGCACTGACACAAGTGGCCTTTGTCTGTGCTGCAAACATTTTATAATCCTGTAATTTCAAAAATGCATGAAAAGGCTTGTGAGGCTCCAGTGAAGATCCTTCTACAGTATAACAATTAAACCATAATAAGCAGGACTCAGGAGGGAAAAAAACATGACTTCTCCACAGACCTTTATAGCACAGACCACAGCAACACCTAATTGCAAAGAAATTTCCTCCACAAAACACAACTAAGCCAATGTAAAAAAAATTAGACATGTAACAGTCTAGACCTTTACAGGTTAAGAAACAATACTCAATATCAAAACAAGGTGAAAATTGTAACAAACATGGGGTCATTCTTGGCAGGTTTTCAATGTTAGCAGTACAAAAGGCAATCCTATTCATCAGTAAGTATTGAGATAAAAGGAACGCAGATCCAAGGAACCCAAGTTAAGTAGCAATTTCAGAGATCCTAGCTAAAATCAAAATAAATAAGATCTATCACATCAACAAAATATGACAAGTGTAAGAAACCAAGGCAATTCTAAATAAATTCACATGACTAGAAGAGGTAGAAAGTATTTTATCTGCAACCAAGTAACCAAAATATTAAAAGAAGGCATGTCCATATAGGTGAGGAGCTATTATTTGAACTGGAATAGGAAATTCACCAATGCTAATTGTTTTCAACCTATGAAACTTCAACAGGATCATTAATCTGGCCTCTATACTCTCTGGGATTAATTAGGTTGCATGTGTCCCATGGAAATTAGTCCAACTTTAGAGGAGGGTGGAACAACAAAGGAAAAATCATGTTTGCCAGTACCAAGTGAAGTGTCCCAAAATGCACTATGGATTTTGCATTTGCTGCTGCTTGTTTTCCACAATTCTTCACACTTTATCTGCTACATTGTTCTGCTACACTGATACACCCAGATGCACTCATCACACTACCCTACATCAGGAACACATCGGAACTAACCACAAGACTCCTACGACCGCTGGGCATCAGAGTGGCACACGAGCCCACATCAACCCTATGACAACTGCTCACCCGAACTAAAGACCGACTCCCCGCCATGGACAGGACCAATGTCATCTACAAGATCCCTGCGGAGACTGTGAGAAACACTACATCAGACAAACAGGAAGGAAACTAACAACAAGGGTACATGAACACCAACTGGCTACAAAAAGATACGACCAATACTCACTCATCTCAATCCACGTGGACAAGGAGAACTACCAATTCGACTGGGACAACACCAAGATCCTGGGACAAGCTAAGCAGAGACAGGCACGAGAATTCCTAGAAGTCTGGCACTCCACGAAGAAAGCCATTAATAAACACATAGAACTCGACCCCATATACACTCCACTACGAAAGAAAACTGGAAGTGAGGCAATCCATCTCAAAGGACCCCAGAGTTTAAAAACCAGGCGGGAAAACACACCGACGCTTCACTGGAGGCTGCACTGAGGATGTTACCCAGCATGGTAACGAAACGTCTGCGAAACAACAAACCAGCTAGGCGAGCCAACCAACCTCAGCACTGATCCTCCACACAGCAGGCAGCGCTGCCACACTGGTCCTCTACACAGCGGACGGCATTGCCATACTGATCCCTCACACAGTAGGCAGTGCTGCCACACTGATCCCTCACACAGTAGGCGGTGCTGCCACACCGATCCCTCAGACAGCAGGCAGCGCTGCCACACTGGTCCTCTACACAGCAGGCGGTGCTGCCACACTGGTCCTCCACACAGCAGGCGGCGCTGCCACATTGGTCCTCCACAGTTTGGGGGGGGGTGCTGCCACACTGGTCCTCCACACAGCAGGCGGCGCTGCCACACTGGTCCTCCACACAGTAGACGGTGCTGACACACTGGTCCTCCACACAGCAGGCGGCGCTGTTGGACTGGGAGGATCAGTTGGCCTCAGTTTCCAAGGAGGCGGAGAAGGAAACGGACCCTAGAAATATTTAAAAAAAAATTGACGTAACGGCTTTCCTGGAAACGCCGGTTCCTGTGAGCGCTCGTTTGTTAACAGATCCTTTGACCGAGGATTAGAGTCTGTGGGTTTTAGTGACGGTGGTCGGGAGGAAACCGGGTGTGTTAGTTTTAGTAAGCCGTTCGCTTTGTCCGTGGGCCTGGCCCGGAGAGTGGCTGAGCTGCGGCCATGAGGAGTTTGCCGTATTTCTGCCGCGGGGAGGTGGTCCGAGGATTCGGCCGAGGCAGCAGAGAGCTGGGGATCCGCACAGGTAAAGGCAGGCAGAGGGATGAGGGGGTTTTGCGGCCGACCAGGCGGGTTTCTGGTACATTCTCCCCGGGGTCGATGTCGTTTGGCTCAGTGTTCCTTCTCGATCTTTAAAAATCTATATTTATTCTCAAAGCTTCTCCCTCGTAGATTGCATCATGGCCGTTTAATATTACACAAGACGCGTTGCATGTGCTGGTTTTAGTGGCTTCTCCATTCAAGATTTAGGCAAAATATAATGCGTTCCCGTGGTCACTCAGGAAAACGATAACCGGTTGTACTCAGCCCCATGTCCTTTCTTTGCATGAATACAGTCACAGAGCTGTACAGCGTGGAAACAGAACCTTCAGTCCAAGTCGTCCATGCCGACCAGATATCCTAAATTAATCTAGTCCCATTTGGCCCATATCCCTCTAAACTCTTCCTATTTATATATCCATCTAGATGCCTTTTAAATGTTGTACCAGCCTGCACCACTTTGGTAGCTCATTCGGTGCACGCACCAGCCTCTGCGTGACAAAGTTGCCCCTTAAGTCCTTTATGAATCTTGGCCATCTCACGTTAAACCTATGCCCTCTCCAGTTTTGGATTCCCCTACCCTGCGGAAAAAGACCCTGGCTATTTACCCTATCCATACCCCTAATGATTTTATAAACTTCTGTTAGGTCACCCCTCAGCCTCTGAAGCTCCAGGGAAAGTAGCCTTAGCCTATTCGGCCTCTCCCTACAGCTCAAACCCTCCTAACCCTGGCAACATCCTTGTAAATCTTTTCTACACCTTTTCAAATTAAACAACATCTTTCCTGTTGTAGGGAGACAAGAATTGAATGTAGTAGTCCAAAAGTGGCTTAACCAATGTTCTCTATAGTCGCAACATGACATCCCAACTTCTGTACTCAATACACTGACCAGTTGGCTGTTTTTCTTGTGCCTCTCCATATTCCTGGTTGTCCTACCTCAGGATTTGCTGTGATGAGTATTACTGCTGTGGAAGTTGTTGCAAATCCAGTACCCTTGGAGGTGAATGGTGGACCTTTGCGACTGATGGTCAGTCTGTCCTCTATACGTTTGGTGACATAACATCATCTTGATCTGTATGCAGTGAAGCGGCAGCTTCTCGAGTTGTACTTGTATAGCTGTCTGTTTACATTGAATTGGTATGATTAGACAATAGTATTTTTACTGATCACTCAGTCCAGGTATACTCAGCTGCCTCACAAATGACCTTCCCTTCTTGATAAAGTCAGAAATAGACATTGCACAAGATTCAGCACAGTCCCTCAGATACTGAAGCAGCTTGATCCCGTATGTAAAAGGTCAAAAATCACACAACACCAGATTATAGTCCAACAGGTTTATTTGAAAACACAAACTTTCAGATCTCAGCTCCTTCCACAAGCATAGTGTGAGAGAGAAGGTATAAGACACAGAATTTACAAACAGAAGGGTAACAGCTCTAAAACTGGCCGTCTCTTGTTAAATCTTTAATCAGTTAGGAAGGAGACTACCGATTAAAATGCAAAATCCAGATTCCTTTCAAGTTGTTGTCCCGAGATAAAAGTTTTATCAATGTGTACAAGAGGTGACATCTCAGGTCAAACGATGCATTTTCAGTGTGAGATCTTGCTTAGAATCTATCTATGTTTTAAACTGGGGTCAGGTTTTATTTTTCTTGAGCAAAACAGAAGGTATCAGCAACTACACAAACATCTTGGATGAAATCATTTATGTATGTGACCATGTCTCTCTCCATGTGTGTGTTGGTGTATGAAGGAGAGAGAGCGCACACCTGTGAGATTGTGGGTGTCACTCTCTCTCACTCACTCTCACACACACACACTCGCACAGACCCTCTCTGACACATACACACATATTCTCACAATCCCACACTCTCACTCTCTCAAGTGTGCGCGCACACACCAATTATTTCATCCAAGATGTTTGGCCTGTTGTGTTTATGTTGGCTCTTAAAAGGAGAATTCACCTAGTGCTTTTCACCTGCCCTTTCCCCATGATCTTGCCGGTTCTTCCTATTCAGATAATTATCTAATGCCTTCATGTTCAGGTTTGGTGTGTCACGATGCTTTAGAAAGGTGTTTTTATACACTGTAACCGTACAGAGTGAGCCCACTTTTGAAAAGTTAATGATGCATGCATTGTCTACTTGCTCACATGAAGTGCCATTTTGCACTTCAACAGAAAAATTAATGCAACTATTGTACAGCACAAGTTGAAATAACGTAATTATTTGACTGCAGTCTAAGAGTAGTCTTTCTATAAAAGTTGTTTGAGTAATAAAACTTTAGGTTAGTGCTTAATGATTGGATAAATGAGTTAATTTTGTATCCTTCATGTACTGATGGAAGTGGCATAGATCCCAGTCCACTCTGGTAAAATAAGCGTTGAGCCAAGTGCCGAATGAATATTTGTAAAATTATATTCTGACATATCTCACCTGGTACTTCAAGGTTATACAAAACTCCTATGCTAGAGGCTTCCATCTCTCAGATTTTTATACAACTTAGTTTTTAAGTGTCACCTTAACCCTATTTTTAAGGTTAATGTTCTATTTTCTTTTTAAGTGTCCTTTATATTCTTTCATGTTCAATGTCCAAAAATGCATGATAAGCATGTTTAAAAAAAAAATCTTACTATCCTTTGTTTAATTCCACAGCCAACTTTCCAGACAGTGTTGTAGACAACCTACCAAACGACATCACTACTGGTATTTACTATGGCTGGGCCTGTGTTGGTCGTGGAGATGTGCACAAAATGGTTATGAGCATTGGTTGGAACCCATACTATAAAAATACAAAAAAATCTATGGTAATTTTTCTTTTCTTTCTGGTGAAGTGCTTGTTTGAAATATCTTTCATTAAATTTATTGAAGGTGCATACATATTGGTTACAGCAGAAAAAGTATGAATTTATGTGTCTACTTGATCCCTAGTTCCAAGAACTGAGGAGTTCAGTTGTTTAGCTGTTAGCAGGTAGTAGTTTGTACTGTTGTTGTTGAAAATTATTTCTTTTTAATGCTGAAATAAGGTGCTTGGTTTATTTAACAGATTGTGCACGGAAGGTGTTTTAATTGATTGCTCACATTCAGGCCTGAGAGGGTCTATTTCAGGAGAAGTCAGTTAAACTGTCAATCAACCCCACTATTGTGCATGGCCCACACTCACCTTTTTCTTCACCCATCCTGAGCTTCGATAAGTGAATTTGAATGAAGGGTTGCAGCCTACCCTTAACACAAAACTGTTGAACTGGAAAAGAACCATAGAAGCAGTAGCATTCCATGCCCCTTAGCCTTAGGCTGGGCTGATGTGAGCATTTATTATGTTGAGAAAAGGAAGGACAGTCTGTTCTCATCCCTTGATATTGCGGTCAAGTTCATATTCTGTTCCTTACTGGTGAGGTAACTGGACAATTAGAATCCTGGTTGGATCACATCTGTTGTTGCTGTTGCCATTTACATAGCCTTTAGACCAATCTTTCATTTTTTTTTCCTTGTTGCATTATCCTCTTTTAATTAAACCTCTTCTGCCCTCCAATCTGCATCTTCCCTGCCCCTTCTTTCCCTGCCTGTTATGTGGAAGTAAGTTGTTACCTAACTTCTAGTTCTGACCAAGGATCATTGATCTGAAACATTAACTTTGTTTCTTTCTCCACAGATGTTGCTTGACCTGCTTAGTATTTCCAGGAGTTATGCTGTTTTTGTATTAGAATTTCTTTATCTGCAATACTTAGCATTTGAGAGAATTTGAGGCAGCTGTTGTTGGTGCTAGAGAGTGTTAATGCATGGCAAGCACAAGACCGGATTCATAGTTAAATATGAGAATGAGCATTTTAAATTTTGAGGCTTTGGAAAATTGAAATCCGATAAATGTGGGTAAGGACAGGAATGAATGAGACTCTTCATAATGTAATATGTGGCGGCACCTTGCCTTAAAAACAAATTATGAATGGTTCTGGTTATAGTAGACATTTCTGAATGAGCAAATGCTTAAGGAATAATGATGATTGAAGATACCACTACTAATTGACTCGATCCTTTCATCTCTTGATCCTGGATCTTTAATTCCACTTTGATTCTGCTGTGAGATTATTTCAGCTGTCAAATTCATGTTGTGAAATAACTTTACATCACAACTGAATGGATTAAAAACTGTTAAGAAGGATGAGGTGAAAGCTACCGGCTTTATTTTCAAGGACAATTTATAATTTAGGAAATAATGCTTAAGATGTTTAGTATTCAGTTAATGAATGGCACAACTTTTTGACTCCCGTTACAATAATGTTTTAGTTATGGCTGTTGCTCTCACTCTTTCAGGAAACGCACATTATTCATACTTTCAAGGAAGATTTTTATGGGGAAATACTCAGCATAGTTATTGTTGGATACATCCGAGCAGAAAAGTCTTTTGATTCATTAGGTAAGATTTAACTTGGAACCTAACCAGATATTTCATCTCTTTGTACAAAGTAAAATAGCTATTTTACAATGCAAATTTGAACACTGTGGCTCACTTTGACAGCAAACAAAGATTGGGCTCCATGGTTTGCAGTCAGCAGTGAAAACGTAGCATGCAGAATACTGTCCAAGCCACAAAGGTCAAGTGGTCTGTGTGGCATGGGATTTCAGTTTTCCACTTTGCAGTTTAGGTTTGATATCAGGTCATTGCATGTGGAAACAATGATGTCAGCGAGTAGGTATTACGCCTGTCTCCTTGAGTACATAAGAATATTACAAATAGTGACACTCGTAGGCATAGTGCCTCTCAAGTCTGCTCTGCTATTTAATAAGATTGTTGATGTGATCTTTGCCTCAATTGCACTTTCCTCCTTGTTATTATAACCTTTGTGTCTCCCATAATTTTCTGTCAATCTGTTTGAAATTGCTTGTGCTATTGGTCCCCTAATAGCCAGTGGGAAACTTTAGGACAAGTATAATGGGGAAATCTCAAATATGTGTAAAAATACTAGGATTATAATAATAGGGACTTTAACTTTCCAATTATAGATTGGGACTGCTATCGTATTAAGTGTTTGAATGGGAAGGAATTTGTTAGATGCGTTCAAGAAGATTTCCTTTGTCAAGATGTAAATGTACCTACTGGAGAAGGCACAAAACTTGACTATTGGGAAATAAGGCAGGGCAAATGACTGAAATGTTATTGGAGGAGCACTTTGGGATCAGTGACCATAATTCTATTAGTTTTAAAATAGTTATAGAAAAGGATAGGCCTTGTTGACAAGTTAAATATCTAAATTAGAGCATTTTGATGGTATTTTTACGCAGGAACGTTCAAAAATTGTTTGGGGTAGACTGTTCGCAGGTGAAGGGATGACTGGTAACTGAGAGGCTTTCAAAAGTGAGATAACGAGAGTTCAGAGACAGTATGTCCAGTCAGAGTGAAGGGCAAGGCTGCTAGGAGTAGGGAACAATGGATGACTAGTGAGATTGAGACTCTGATCAAGAGAAAGAAGGAAGCATATATCAGGTAAAGACAGCTGGGATCAAGTGAATCCCTTGAAGAATATAAAGAGTGTAGGGCCACACTTGAGAGGGAACTCAAGGGAAAAACGGAGATATGAGATAGCCTTGGCTGATAAGGTTAAGGAGAATCCATAGAGATTCTACAAGTACATTAAGGACAAAAGAGCAACTAGGGTGAGAATAGGGACTCTTAAAGATCAATGAGGTCGTCTATGTCTGGAACCACAGGAGATGGGAAAGATACTAAATGAAAAGTTGCATCAGTATTTAATTTGGAGAAAGACATAGAAGCTAGGGAACTTGGAATGAAATTGTAATGTCCTGAAAATAGTCCACATTACAGAAGAGGAGGTGCAGAGGTCTTAAAAAGCATAAAGGTAGATAAACCTCCAGGACCTGATCAAATGTATTGCAGGACATTGTGGGAAGCTAGGGAAGAAATTGTGGTGTTCCTAGTGGAAATATTTGTGTAATCTGCAGCCACAGGTGAGGTGCCAAAAGACTGAAGGGTAGCTAATGTTGTGCCTTAAGAAAGGCTGCAAGGAGAAGCCTGGGAATATAGACCGGTGAGTCAGACATCAGTGATGGATAAGTTGTTGGAGGGGATTCTGAGATACAGGATTTACGTGCATTTGGAAAGGAAGGACTGATCAGGGATAATCAGCATGGTTTTGTGTGTGGGAAATTGCGTCTCATGAACTTGATTTGAGTTTTTTGAGGACGTGACCAAGAAGATTGATGGCAAAGCAGTAGACATTGTCTACATGGATTTTAGCAAGGCCTTTAACAAGGTTCCACTTGGTAAACTGGTTAGTAAAGTTAGATCACATGGGATCCAGGGAGAGCTTGCCAGTTGGATAGAAAAATTGACTTGACAGAAAGAGATAGGGGGTGGTAATGGAGTGTTGTTTTTCGGACTGGAGGCCTATGACCAGGGGTGTTCCACACGGATCGGTACTAGATCCGTTGTCATTTGTTATTTATATAAACGATTTAGATAAGAATATAGGAAGTATGATTAGTACGTTTATGGATGACACCAAAATTAGTGGTATAGTGGACAGTGAAGAAGCTTATGTAAGAATACAATGAGATCTTGATCAACTGGGCTAATGGACTGAGGAGTGGCAGATGGAACTTCATTTAGATAAATGCGAGGCGTTGCATTTTGATAAGATGAACAAGGGCAGGAGTTGCATATTTAATGATAGGGTCCTGGGAGTTAAGGTATGTAGTTCCTTGAAAATAGTGTCACCAGTAGGTAAGGTGGTGAAGAAGACGTTTGCCTCACTAGCCTTCATTGCTCAGAGCTTTGAGTACAGGACTTGGAATGTCTTGTTGTGGTTGTGTTGGACATCGGTGAGGCCATCTTTGGGGTGCTGTGTATAGTTTCAGTTGCCTGCTATAGGAAGGATATTATTAAATTGAAAAGGGTGCAGAAAAGATTTACATGGATGTTACCAGGACTGGAGGGTTTGTGATATCAGAAGAGGCTGGATAAGCTGTGACTTTTCCCCGGAGCATAGCAGACTGAGGGTTGACCTGATAGAGGTTTATAAAATTATGAGGGGCATAGATAAGCTGAATAGCAAAGGTCTTTTCCCTGGGGTAGGGGAGTTCAAAACTAGACGGCATATTTTTAAGGTGAGCGGAGAAAGATTTAAAAGGGACTCGGGAAAACATTTTCACACAGAGTTGTTCATATGTGGAATAAACTGCCAGAGTAAGTGGTAGATGTAGATACAGTAACAATGTTTAAGAGACATTTGGACAGGTACATGAATAGGAAATGTTTAAAGGGATATAGACCAAATGCAGGCAAATGGGATTAGTTTAGTTTGGGAATCCTGGTTGGCATGGACGAGTTGGACTGAAGGGTCTGTTTCCAATCTACGTGACTCGAAGAATGTCTATCAACCTGAAATGTGTTCACTGAATCAGGCTCTGCAATTTGCCAAGGTAGAGATTCACAACGCGCTGAAAGAAGAAATTCCTCCTCATCCCCATTTCCAATGCTCACTTCAGCTCTGATCTCATTGTTCTGGAAATATGATCCTTGTTCTGGATTATCCTTTTATGTTTTGTCATCTTACAGGTGTTTCTTAATATTGCACTCATTGCCCATTTTGCAAGAGAAAGGTATTTGCAAATGTGCCATTCAGTACTTCAACTGTTATCAGTTTATCAGTTCCCATAGAAAAATCAGTCAGTTTGAGAGCCTCAGCGTTGCTTGTTCTGAAATTTGCCTTAGCATTTCTGCCTCTTTGGAGGAAGTAAAGAGCCAGATTATTTTCAGATAATTATATTGAACCACCGTGGTAATGTCCTTAATCCTTGCAAGGTGTTCAGGATTCCTGATTTGAGAACACCAGCTGGTTTACAGGTGCATTCTACAAAGATCTGTGCAACCTGTGAATGTCACAGTGCACCTCCTGCATGCATTCCATGTTAGAGATTGACCATTCTAGTAAGGAATTTATCCACTCGCAGCACAGAGCTATCACAGTGCGTATAAACTGGATGAACTCCTCCACCTGAGATTCGGTCTGTCCCAGGAACATTTAGTTGCAGGAGCACATCTGCAGTTGAAGGTAGAGCCTCTGGTCCAGAGTCCTCAAAGGTCCTGAACCTGTGGTCACCTGAGTTGATCTTGCCAATCCTATCTTCTTTAGGAGGACAACGTCCCTCCACCTGTGGTCATCACCCTATCCATCTTGAGCACAAAAATCCACCGGCATGACTGTATCTGTGCTGGTGGGCAGTGGATAGGTAAAGTGAGACTCTGCTGCTTCATCTCAGACTTGCTTCTCTGAACCCACAGAGTGAGGGATAGAGGCTGCCTTGGGTTGGATATCCATGCGCTTGTGGGAGGTATAATAAGAGGCTGAGATTTAGCCTAGATGACTAGAAACTGCAGTATTGTTGAGAATGTCAGTGTTACTCAGTGTGCAACATATTATCAGTCAGAATGGAGTGCTGTGCATCCTTCAATGCCTGCATTGTTCTCTGTAATCAGCAAGGGCAGCAAGAGCTCCCATATACCAGCCTATCTCCATTACTGCCTGCTCCATCAGGATGATACAGTAGAAGACAAACAATCCTCAAGCTCTCATGGACATGATCTAAACAATTCGATAAGACACTGTTGTCTCCTGTGGTCAGTGCTGTTAGGTCCTATCCATTGGGAGCTTTGTGGCTTAGTACTGTGGTGACAATTCTTCATCAGCACTAACTATGATTTGCATAAGTTTTTACTTCTGCTTTTCCATTTTTATTAGTTTACTGTGCTAATCTATTTTTATTTTAATTTATCTTTTACTTGTAACTTATATGTTGGCACTTTTTTTCTTTAGCTTGTGGAATGCATAATTGTGCTGCTACACTAATCTCTTGACACATGGATGATTACAACAAACTAAAAAGAATTACTCAGCTAGATTCATAACTATTTCTTTCCCCTAACCTACCAGAAGGCCCTTTTTTGTTTTGGAAGATAATGTTTTGGAACTCTTCCTTCATTATTTTAACACAGTGAACTGTAAATGAAATGCAGTCTTCAGCTAACCATGGTATCTGTCAGGTTGTTCACTACGCAAAGATATTGTTACTCTAAGCAATTTTATCCCAAGACAGCCTTTTATTTTACATATTTCTGGTTTCAAGTCTCACTTGTTTTTGTTCATTCATGATTGTTTTTTTATTTCCACCTTGTTTCAGATTCTCTAATTACAGCCATTTACAATGATATTTCTGAAGCAAAGGAAAAGCTAGATCTGCCAGAACACCAGTGCATGAAGGATGACAACTTCTTCAAATCACATGAAAACAGTATAATGAATGGCCATTGACCAAAGTTTGTGCAACTGTGGTTTTTTCTTATCGTGTTCTGTGTACTTTTAGGCAATTGTTGACTTAGCATAACACAACTGTGCTGAACCCTGAGCAGACTTTCCATCTAAAACATTTAGAACAGCTCACGAAGAAAATAATACATTTCACAAAAATAAATTCAGATGCAGGTGCCAGTTGTTTAAATTTTATCAACTATGCAGTTGCCTGTTTCCTGATTACTGAAATCTTAAATGTCTTTTATGTGCTTTAATTTTGGCATTCTCAGTTGATGAAATACCATAATGATGTGAGGCTAAAAGTGATTGTGTGACTGCAATAGACGAACACTTAATGTATCATATGACATCTGCCTTAGATGGGACATAAATTCATTAATACCTCATAATGTAGATGTTTGAGGAAGTCATATGAGCATGTTAAGAATATATTCACTGAAATTCTTTAACAGCAGATTTTAGCCTATGTTTCTGTTACTAACATCTGCTCACGCATGAAGAGTAAAACCCTTAAACAATTTCTGGAATTAGAGAGTTGTATAGTATTTTTATTCCTTCAGATGAGAAATACAAGCCTGTTCTCTGCCTGCACCCCAAACTTTCTAACAACAGGAGACTTGCAAAGGAATATGGTTCCAAATACGCTGTCAGCCTTCTGGTATCTCACCTCTGTGGGTATTCTCTAGCTATGAGTGTAGAAAGTGAATATTGAATAAATTGAGTGGTCGAAGCAAGTGAATTAAGCATATGTTACAACTGAATTTGATCCAGTCCATTTACCTGCAGCACTTAGTAGGTCTTACTGTGTAGTGATTGGTAGAAAGGTTGATCAGTGCCTCCCTTATGACCGCAGCTGAAATCAGCAAACTCAGGAAAGTGTGGGGAATATACCTGGAGCATTATTGCATCCAGCCCCTATAGATGATGGTACCCATACATGATAGATACTTGATCATCTGCTAGGGAAGAAAATACATAGAGGATGGTGTTCCTAAAAAAAACTGTTGAAAATCTGCAGTTGCATTTACATCTCTGTGCCCAGCTACTTTAGATGGAGTATGTAACAATTTGAGATAACCTTGAATGCCAGATTACTTTTCCAATCACAATAATTTTTGCAAGCAAATCTTAATCATCAAAGCCTATTAGAGTGCATGTAATACCACCATGTTCTCTTCAAGCCCTTTAACTTATGTTTTTTGTCATTTTTTTTTTTGAAAAGGTATACTTTCTCTTCCATTTCATTTGTCCTTTTAACTTCTCCTCTGATTTATTTTACAAAAGAACCAGTAATTTTGTTGGCTTCAAGCACTGTCAAAGTACACTGTAGCAGATGACAGCAATTGTTTGTCTATGCAAAATGAATCTCTAGCATCCGAAAGCTTTACACTTGTCCCCGTAGTACTACATATTAGCAACACAAAGATCCTTGCATCTGTGATGTACAGCATTAGTAAAATCACTCATTGTTACTCTGATTATTTGAATTAAAATCTTTACATGTTGCCACTGATCTGGCAACACAACAGGAAAGCCATACCTTCTGTATAGTGTACTTGATCAATATGCATCAAAACCTTGGGGCTAAAGTTTACGGAATTTTCTGTAACCTCTAATTGATATTGAAACTTTTGATTCAATCACCATCCTGTTTGATGTGGATTGAGAAAAATTGGCCTAATATTATTGTAGTTCTTTGTCATCTTGCCCATGTACCAAGAAGGATTATCCAATTGCTGTTTGATTTCAAGATATTCACATGAGGAATAACACATTTTCAGCATTAGTGAATCCCCTCTGGATACTCTTCATCTCCAAATAAATGCTAATACTTTTCCCATTGTAAATGCCATGGAAATATATCCACGGATTTGTAACTGCCCTCTGTATTGATGTCTATACAGAATACTAATTCCTCATGATAGAAAAAAACATTTATGATTTCTTGTTCCCTTTTGGATACCAACAGGGCACTGGGTAGAATTGGGAATAGATTGTTGAGTGGCTCCTCGGTTGCCTTTCATTGATCCATTTTGCTACCAGCTATTTCTGTACTTTCCTGTACAACTCTTGATGCATGTGCAACAGAAACCTATCTACTATGTATTTATTTTTGTCACCTGAAAACATGTGCAATGTCATGCCTAAAAGTACTGTAAAAACAGAATTTACTGCTGTATAATTTAGCTGTACCAGAATATGCCCACATTGGCAGTGGGAGCAGCATGGTCCTTTGTAGAACTAATGATACCACACAAAGTTATTAAATAACTTTTTATTGTAATTCAGTAGAAAAGGGATCCAGTGGTATATAACAGGTTAAAGGAATGATAAAGGAGCTTCCAACATAATAAATTAAATTGTCTGTGCTCATGTAATTTATCAGTCATTATCCCATTTCCTTGCATTGTAGGTGTTAAAACTATGCAAAAACTAAATAACTCTTTCTGCTTTAAATTAGAAAAAGGCATAGTGTATTCCTTTCCACTGAGGGAGAAAACAAATTTTAAACGTCTTTGCGTGTGGCCAACATTGAATTTTCCATTAAGCTGTTTTTGGGTTATTTATGATTTAATAAAAATGCAGGAACCTGAAAGTGATGGAGGCAATTTTAATATATTTATTGAACACTCCTTTCAGTAGAGAAGGACTTTTAATGTTTTTGGTATGAAATCGTCCTGTGTTTTGCTCCTCATGTCACACCACCATATTTACTGCAAGTAATTATGACACTCAACTTTACGACTTCATATGCATTCTCCATTTTAAAAGGAAAGTTCTCTAATGTAGGGTGGGGGTGGAATATGGTGTGAAATAAGAATGTTTAATTTTAATGTCACTATCTATTATTTCAATGTGAGAAACGTGCAACAAATGTTTCACTAATGTAAGAAGCCATAATAATACTGTTAGACATGTAATTTATTTAAAATCGAGACCAAATTTTATGTATGTATTTTTGTGGCAACTTGCATTATTTTCTTTTGACTGCTAAGTTGAGATTTTAATATATGGAACATGTCACATTTACGTTTTGTTTTAATGTTAAGTTCTGGCCATGTGATTTACCTTTACAAAGCTTACAGTGTTAGGAATTGATTCGTTTTCAGGCTGATTGTAGGCTTATACTGTACAGAATAAAGATCCAACTTGATTTGTCTTCTGCAAACTTGTTCAAAAGAATTTCATCATTGAATAACTATATACTTGGTTGCAAAGACTGACTGGTAAGTGCTGGGTGGAAGATTCATCTTAAGTTCAAACAATGCCGATTTGCAGCTTTAATCTTTTAAAGTGGAAATAGACTCATGATAAACTCTCAGACACAAGTGATAAATTAATTTTGTTTGCATATGTAAGTTGTCCTATGAACAAACTATTGTTGTTTAACTCACTATTCTGTGGAGCTATTGGTGGAAATGATTCTTTCAAAGTCAAAAAAACGTTCGTATTGAAGTTACTTCTAAGTTGTCTTAGTTTAAAGATAGAGTGCTAATCATAAGTTTTCCAAAAGAATAATAGTTTGTCTGGTTAAAGGGATTTCTGCTAAATTCGCTGCTGTCTTGATCACTTTAATGAATAACATCTTGGGGAATATTTTGACATTTCTAACCTATTGCTAAGTTGTTGTCTTCATATTTTAACAAAGGCAAGTTGTGGGGTGGACAGCCACTTCAGTGCATTTCCTCCAGCCACCAATTTAATCATGTAGTGGACCTCTTCTGGCACCCTCAGTGGCTTCTTTCCTGCCATCTTCAACTTCCTTCCTACTGTCTGCCATCTCTGACTTCCGATCCCTTGCAATTTTTGACTTCTCTCACTGACTACCCTCCCTTTGCTGTTTCTGACACCCTGTCTTTCCCCATGCCATTCTCTGACTTCGCCCTGCCATCTAAATTTCCAAAATCCACCCCCCCTGCCAAATGAGTCTCCTCCACCCCACCCAAGGTATTTCCAACTTCTGACTATAGCTTTGTATTCTTGACTTTTTATTATTCTGCTCATCTTTGTCCTTTTATAATGGGACATGAAAGACTGAATAGCATGCTGACGGCAAAAGGTTTCTGGTAACTGGTGGATCTTGACACTTGCTCAACAAAGTTCATAAATCTGGTTAAACTTTCTGACTACAATTATTTCTAAAATTTAATTTTATTGACAATTTTTAAAAGTGTAGTTGTAATAATTCCATAATTTAAATTTCTTCCGATATAATTTGAGTCCGTCATCTTTCTTAAGTTGAAATGTGCAAAATATGGGAAATCCAAATTCGTTTTCCATTTGTTGCATATTTTACGTATTTCATAACGAAAGAATGGGTTTGGAATTTTTGTATTGAGGGTGCACAGGATATTAGGAAAATAATGTAGAAAAGTTGTATTTCATTGCTTAGAGCTTGTTTTTGCTTGAAAGAGATACATTTTGTAACATGCCCATCATTTAGTATATGCATATTGTAGGCTGCTCTACGTTGTGTCAACGTTGTGGCCAATTTTCACATGCCACACAACGTAGACATGTGTAAGCCCAACAAAGGACTCATAGTTATTGTTAACAAGTGTGACTACATTGACAACTCCACTCCCAATACCTCTTCACATCCCTATGGCACCATCCCATTGCAATTGCAGAAGGTGTAACACCTGCCCATTTAGTTCCTCCCTCCTCACTATCCAAGGCTGCTGACACACCTTCCAGATGAAGCAGCCATTTACCTGCACTTTACTCAATCTAGTCTAATTGCTGGTCACAATGTAGTCTGCCTCTACACTGGGAATGGGCAACCGCTTTGCAGAACACCTGCATTCTGTCTGTAGAAATGACCCTGAGCGTCCAGTTGCCTGCCACTTCATATATCACCATTTTTCCTTGCCAACGTTTGTCTCGGGCTAGCTGCAGTGCCCCAGCGAAGCTCAGCACGTGCCAGAAGAACTGCACCACCTTTTCTGCTTGGGAACCCTGCAGCCTTCTAGACTTAATATTGAGAAAAACTGAAAGAACTGTGGATACTGTAAACCAGAAACAAACCCAAATTGCTAGAAAATCTCACAGGTCTTGTAGCATCTGTGAAGAGAAATCAGTTAACATTTTGGGTCCAGTGACCCTTCCTCAGAACTTAATATTGAGTCTAACAATCTTAGGGTTTGAGCATCTTCTCCCATTTCCTTACCCCCACCCTCACACACCAGGCTTTATCATCACATAGACTGTTACCACAAACAACTCATTGTCAGACACTAATGGTTCCCATTAGCAGTTATTCATTCTGCTGGGCTGACTTTTCCCCATTCTTTTGTCTGCGCAACTGTTTTTTCTCTCTCTGGGCTCCATCTCCACATATCCTTTTATCTTTAGCATGTATACCAACCATTTCCTAGCTGCAGTTAGTTCTAAAGAAGGGCCATTGGACCCGAAACACTAACTCTGCTTTATCTGCAGATATGCTGCCAGACCTGTTGAGCTTTTCCCGCACACACAATAAAAACCGAAAGAACTGCGGATGCTGTAAATCAGGAACAAAAACCAAATTGCTGGAAAAGCTCAGCAGGTCTGGCAGCATCTGTGAATAAAAAAAAGAGTTAACGTTTTGGGTCTGGTGATCCTTCCTCAGAAGGGTTTTTCCAGCAATTTGTTTTTGTTTCCAAATTCCAGCATCCACAGGTTATTTTTTGACAAAATGCATACTGTTCTTAACGAAGGTTCCAAATTTGTATCTATTGGACCCGCTTATAAACACAGTGGACACAAAAGCAAGTTGTAAAAATGTTTGTTCAACGTGTTTAAGAACAATGTCCTGTCTAATAGTATATATAAGATTTTTCTTCATGGGTTTGTTGTATTCACAAATGTATGGTTTACAAAAGCAAAAAAAGTGGTGTCCCTTTATACCGTATCTTATCTATGATAGCTCTGTACAATTCTCTAGGTTTTTTGTAAGTTGTAAACGATTTCTTTACTTTTTATGGAGACCTGTACAGGACTTGCATACTGGCATTGGATCAGGATTGGCAATAGTGATTGGGGCTTGCACTGGATCAGCATGGGCCACAGGATTAGGAGCAAGACTGCTTCCTCCAATCCCTCTAAAAATAGGTGGAATTGGTGGCATTGTTCTGAGCTCTGTCTGCCTTTAATTAGTTCATATGATACCATCTGGTCTTACCAGAGGCCAGTAAAATTATTTACACTGGCTTGCCTTCTCCAAAACAGAATGGGATCCAGAGTATTTAGGGGACAGGAATGTGCCTGATTGGAAAACCTGGAGCATTACCTATTGTCCGACCTTATACTCTGTCAGTTTTGCTTTGCCATCGAAGTAGGCCTTGCTTTGTTTCCTTTTCTGCCCTGGTTTTATGGCAGCTATCATCTGCACAGCATGTACTAGCAGTGTTTTCAGTGCCTGCTCATGGCTGAGGGCTGTGATTTCAGGCTCGAATAGAGCTTGTCTTAACAGCAGTTCAGTTCCTTTCATAGATAGTCTGGTCATTAGGGTATGGGGTGAAGCTGGTAGAATGTACTACTATATTCCATACCAGCGTCAGGTCAAAGGGTAACACAATATCCCAAATGGAATTATTTTGCCAGGTAGTCTTTCTAATTATACCTTCTTTAGGGTACTGTTCATTGTCTCCACAATCCTATTTGATTGGGGGGTGGTATGCAATGTGTTATTCCAAATAGGATAATGACATTTTGCATTACCTGGACAGTGAAATGGGGTTCCTGATCTAATCCACAGAACATGGGGAGCTCCCATCAAGTGATTTATCTGTCATCTCCTACCCACTCTGGTGACCTTAATTGGGCTGCTTGATCCAATTCACTATGGTCTATTGACAGGGCACTCGGGGCTTCCTTAGTACAAAATTGGATCTCTCATGGAGTTTTTGCAGATAGAATGAATGCCAGGTGCCCCTTCTTATCTTCCCATCGCCCCCCGACTTTCTGAGCCCTTATGGAATGTTCCCTGATTTCAGCCAATGAGGTCACGGCAGGAGTCACAGTGCCCAATGAGGTTAGGCCAGGTCATCCTGGTGTACCCATCCCTTTCCATGACATGATTACGCCATGGTGCAAGAGCTCTGATTGAAACTAGATAATGCATAAATTTAATGGTTCTTCCTATTGTTCTGGTTGAATACTTCTTAACAATTTTTGGGTCATAATGACTCTTCCAATTGTTAATGTCAACCACTTCTGTTCAATATGCAGTAGAAGTCTGGGGCTAATCTTGTTTGCTTTAGTCCTGTGGTAACTTTGGTCCCTTTGTATCCCATCATGCCTTGCTTGCTGTTTAGCCAATTTTATGTTGGCCATGGTTGCTTGGGCCGTTGGCTACTTGGTCACAGTCCGTCCTCTTGATCTCATGAACCTTAGCAAATAGGAGTACACAACCCAAGTCAAGTTCTCTTTGCAGGTAAGCACCTGAGTCTCAGACAGTCAGACCAAAGTCCCTAAACCTTTTGCTGTATAAATATTCTTAATTAGGTACATTAAAAATATTAACTTAAGGCATAAACATTGCAAAAATCAAGGCAAGAAGTTTCCTAACCTTAAACATTTTATCAAATGCAGTACAAATCTCAAACATTGTAAAATCAAAAACACCTTTTTGGTATCACCCTTTCATGGATTCAAATACAAAATGAATATTTACGGATATTTACAAAAGAGTCTTTAATGTATACATGGGGAGCATTGATTGAGCATCATTTCCATACTTAGGCTCTGTGATAAGTTCTTTCTTCCATCAAATGAATTTTTAATTACAGTGTGATCCAGTTGGACCAAGAGAATGTTGTCATTGCATTTGGCTTCTGTACCACATGTAGCCAGGGTAGTTCTCTCTTGGTGCAACTGGTCTCCCAAAAATGAAGGAGACAATAATGAGAAGGGCTGTCTGCTGCATGCCTCTCGATTCTTGAAAGAGGACAAGCTAGCACCTGTCACTATCTAATTTAATATCAATATGATTACCATCTCCCTCCGTGTACCCCTTATTCCATATACCCAATCCTGTGAAACACCTAGTCACTGATGGGCATTCCTGTGGACAACCCCAGGTTCCCATGATCTCAATGTTTAACAGACATTGTAGTTTCCAGATCTTGGGATCTTTCTATGCATTCTATTAATTCACATTCCAAAGTTACCGGTTATACTCGTTTTGGTCTGCCCCAGACTTGCTTATCTCTAAGGAGTGCTTGAATTCTGTTATTCATTGTATTCCATGTGCTATCTCTATCAAGTTCAATTATTCCTCTAATATTTTCCACTGTCCCAATTATTTATATAGTTAAAACCAACTGTCTTTTGTTTTTTAACTGCTAAGAGAGTCATAATATTAATTTCTGTTATAAAGTTAGTTATGAAGTGTAAAGTTGTACAATACTTCTACTGTTAGCACTTTGCAACTAATGAGTTGCAAGCAATCTATCTCATTCAGGGTGTACCAGGCATCTTTCTAGAGATAGCAAGTGTTTCCTGAGACTAATTAACTTTCACATCCAGGTTTAAATGTTTTTCCCCTAATGCTTCTGTTACACTTTGGTTATACATGTATCTATACATTATATTAAAATCTGTCTCTGTGATTATCTGAAGAATCTTTAACTAATGCCTATTTCGTATTATTATGAATAATTTCATAGAAACAACTAATTACTATGAAATAACTTTAGCTGTTGTTTTCATAGCTGCTTAATCAGTTAGGCTGGCTGGTTCATGGACTGAGATTTACACTCCTTGTTCTAACTGGTGCTGTTCACCTAATGAGACAACATCCTTTCATTAGTGACGCTGGAATCACTTGTCTATCTTTAGGCATCCTCTTATCAAACTGTCTCAGATGGTTGCTTATAGGGCCTCCCGTTCACTTTGGAGTAGCCCTGTTCAAAGGTACCATTATGTTTCACTCAAATGCTATTTAATTCTACTTCTCTCTTGTCGGCTATTTTGTCTCTTTCAAACAGAGGCCGCCCTTACATGTAGCTTGCTGATAATTGATTCCAGTTGTACTTGGGTGGTATGATGATGGTCTCTGAGAGCAGGAATCCATGCTCTGTGTGACTTAAGATGGATTCCTGTCAAGGGATTGTGGATACAAATGACCAGATAAAGGACTAACAGAGATCACAGGTTCTGAGCTTGTTTGGAAAAACACAGATGTGAGATGAAGAGTTGTTGAGGGCACATTGACCTCAGTACAGGGTAGTGTCAGTGTCTGATTGGGGTCGCTGTACGTGTGCTGAGGGAGGCTCCCTGTCAAAGTGGGTGAGCTGTAACTACTGGAGACATGTTCCTCCATGATATCTCGGCTGGAGTGCTGGACAGAATCCTTCAGCAAAGGGACTGCCTCTTTCACGGCCTCAGGGCTAAAGCACCACACTGGACCTTTCCTCAGGCAAACTACTCATCGACCTCTTTCTCTTCAGAGCTGTTGCATACTCGGGCCTCATTCTTCTGGCCAGGGCAGACATGGCCAGGTGTGCCAAGTTCTGAGGTCAATAGCTTAGAAGTGACAGTGCTCGAAGTTGGCTTAGGTTCAGGGCCTGGATCAGTGACTGGGACTTGCATAGAATCAGTAGGGGCTGCAGGATTAATAGACTGCTTTCTCCAATCCCCCTAAAAATAGATGGAACTGGTGGCTATTGTTATGGGCTCCATCTGCCTTTAAATGGTTCGCATGATAGCACCCAGAACAGAATGGGGTCCAGAGTATTTAGGGGACAGGAATGTGCCTGTTTGCAAAACCTGGACCATTACCTAGTATTCTTCCTTGTACTCTGTCAGGTTTGCTTTGCCATCGAAACAGACCTTGCTTCTTTTCCTTTTCTGCCCTGATTAATGGTAGCTGTCATCTGCACAGCATGCATGTTCTCTAGCAGTGTTTTTACTGCCTGCTCATGGCTCAGGCTGTGACTTCAGGCTCAGATAGATCTCATCCCAACAGCAGTTCAATTCCTTTCATGGAGTGTCCAGTCATTAGGGTATGGGGGTGAAGATGGTAGAATGTGCTACCGTATTCTATACTAGCATCAGGACAACGGGAAACCTGATATTCCAAGTAGAATTGTTTTGTTGGGTGGTCTTTCTAATTATACCTTTTAGGGTGCGATTCATTGTCTCCACTATCCCATTTGAATGGGGGTGGTATGCAATGTGGAATTCTTAGTTTATTTCAAATAGGGTCATGATATTTTGCATTACCTGGGCAGTGAAATGGGGCTCCTGATCTGATTCTATACAACAGGGGAGTCCCATCTTGTGATTACCTGTTGCACTGGAACATTTGCTGTGATTTTGCCTGTGGTGTTGGTCCAGGTAGGGAATGCTTTGGTCCACTTACTAAATGTGTTGACTATGAGCAGAATATACTATGTGCCCCCGGCAAGATGATAGGGGTCCGAGATAATCAATCTGCAAATTCATTTAAAGATCCTCTACAGATCAGGTGTGACTTAACTTTCCCTTGTGTGAATACCTGTCTGGCTTGCTTTGTGCACAGAGGATACAATTTTTGATATAATGTTTTATCTTTTTACCCATTTCTGGCCACCAACACAGTCCCTTAATTTTCTCTGCAATGGCTTCTATTCCCTGAATATCCTGGACGTTGCGGCATTGATAAATAGTCTAGTTGCAATCTCGTATTGTTATCACATTTTGTCCCTCTTTAAGGACAAGTTCATCCTTTAACTGCAATTTGTCTTTCCACCTATCAGAAGAAGTGACTCTAGTACTAGAGTCAATACCTCTAGTATTGACTTTAATTCCCCATCACCAAGCACATTGCACAAGATCCTCAATCTTGGTCTGATTGACAGGGGCAGCGTCTACCTGTTTGCAGATTGGTTTGAGGGTTACTATGGTCTTCCTTCTTGGACATCCCGCTTGGCCAATTCATCTGCCCTATGTTCCCAACTGGGGAAGTTTTCTAGTGGGCCCTAACTTTAACAATGTCATACTCAAGGCCTTGGGCAAATTGGAGAAGGTATTTAAGCAGGGGTGCAAATGGTAAAGGTTTTCTGTCTGCTGAGACAAGTCCTCTAATTTCTACAGTGGCAGGCTGTTACAGAGATACATACTGTCTGAATGTGTGTCTGCAGGTAGGGGGAGCTCATCAGGATAACTAACTACATAATGACTCAGCAGCCTGGGCAGCTTTAAAGCTAGCACCACTCGGGGTCTACCTTGTTGGTTTCCATGTAAATCCCGCACAGTGACCTTGTATTTTCATCCTCCACCAGAGAGGATCCATCTGTAAAAATTTTTATTGTGTCTTTCTGGCTTTTCATTTTGGTACAAAAGTCCGTTGGGACTATTCACCATGATACAGGTTATCTGCTAAGAAAGTGGGCAAATTTTGTTCATTTGATTTTGATATTGCAACCAAGAAGCATCAGGGTGCACTGTGCTATGCGGTTCTAACTGTGCTGTATTTGATTATTCCATCCAGTAACAGTTATATGGGGGTATGTTCTGTTAATATGGTAAAGGGCTTGAGTCCAATGTAAGTGAAGTGCTGTACCATCCAGAAAACTGCCACAAAGTGTCTCTTGCAGACCGAGAAACCCTGTTCCACTGGGGATAGGAGCCATGACGTGTCGTCCACTGGTCCGAATCTCCTGTGCTGTTCTTGGAGAAGTATGGTCACCAATGTTGCGACTGCAGTGGAACTTCTGGCGGAGTTCTGGGCCCAGCACCGGCAGTGCTAGAACCTTCGCCTGGGCTTGTTTTAATTCAGAGATGGGCTTTGTGTGCTGCTCTGTCCAATTACACAGGTCATGCTTTTTTCAGAGTTCTGATGATTGGGAGACTTTGGTGACTAAACTGTCAATGTGGTTCCTACAATATCCCACCAACCCTAGACAGGATTATAGTGAGCTACATCTTTGAGCAGGGGCAGTTGGGCTTTTGTTTGGATTTGTGTCCTTTCAGTTTCTGGTTTTGCTGTGGGTCATTGTAGTTTCTGCACATATGACTTGGGACTTCATGATCAAGACCTTGTTGTGATTGACTTTTAATCCGAGTGTTGTAAGGAGGATCAGTAATACATCTAGCAATTTTAAATGTTGGTCCCAGATGTCCTTAGGAGGAGAACATTACATATTCAATCAGGCATTTCACTTGTGACAAGCTTTCTAGCCTTTTGGCCAATCTTCAGTGGAAAAATAGATGGGGAGTTGTTAAATCTTTGGGGCAAGCACGTCCGTATGTATTGTTGCCAAAGTGGGTAGCGGTCCGGCTGGGATGCTGTTCAGAGTATCAGTGCACACTCAATTAGGCAAATGGCCTCTGTCTGCGCAGTAGGGATTCTATGATTCTATGCCCTTGGAAGGTAGAGGCAAATTTATACACACACTGCTAGTTTAAAGAGATGGGCCATAATCCATTACTAATATCTAGAATGGTAAAATATTTCATCTGTGGGGCTTGCTTCGTCATTGCCTCAGGACTGGTTACTCCTGTTGCTGCCATTAGTTGGGAATTTTGTTTAATTCTCTATACTCAATTAACAGTGTCCAGAGCTGTCTGGTTTTCTAATGGGCCAATTTGGTTTGAATTGTTCGTTGAAGTTAGAGTGTAAGACTCTTTGTTGTAGTAGGCTGGTGATTGTCAGCTCATTTAGGAAACCTGACCTGTTCTGGGGCTTTTGGATTGGAGCCTTCTCCAACTACCTCCCTTGCATGGTAGCCACAGTCATGTTTCTGCTCTGTGAATGTGAGTGTGTGCTTCGCAATAATCTCCCGTGCTCCCATTACATTGGTCATATCTGTGGGTTTTATCCAAAACTCCCCAACTGTACAGATCCTGCCTGTTTATCTTGCTGTAGTCATCTCTGTCGGTGACTTCCTTGTGTCAGTGCCTTCCTTGTCCGAGTCATCAACCTGACACAAGTTTGTTGAGCCAAATAATAAATTGCATTTACTCATGAAATCGGAGCCCAGAATGTGCTCTGGGTCCAGGTTCCTTCATAGGGTTGGGTGATGGTACACTCTGTCCCCTATCTTAAATTTGAATGGGTCTATCTCGGATCCTTCCTGTAAATGTTCAGTGAATCCACTTCACATAATTGTTCTGTTTGTGAGCCATAATGCCCTGGTTTCTGTTGGTGTACTCAGGATGGTGCAGGAGCCCACCGTGTGCCACAAGAATTTGATAGGATACCCCTGTATGTTGCCATCTACTAGGGGTCTTCCTACACTGTCTGGCTTGCTTTACCCACTCAAATTGCTGTGATCTGACCCCATCTTGCCCTTGAACCTGTGTTCAGCTGAGGGGCTTCAGTGAAGGGGCTCACGGTTTCCTCCACGAACTTTATTACACTGGCCCCTCTAGTGGCATGGGCCCCTCTCCCTGCTCTGCCCGCAGTTTTGTGTGGGTGCTCGCGGGGTGCACTGCATTTTCGGGCACAGGGGACTTGCTCAGCCACAATTGTAGCACCACGCCTCTGTTGCCTGGGGTCCCTTCGGTACTCACCTCCACCTCTCCTTACGAGTGAGTGTGTGGGGTTGGGTGACCTCTTCCTCTGCACCTGACCCCACCCCCCCACTCCCCTGTTTCTCCATGTGGGACCAAGATTTGATGATTTTACTGGTCGCATTTCTCCTTTGCCTGATTTGGGGTGACTGGGTTCATGAGTCTCTTTCTCTCAGGCCCAGGCCACTATTGTCCTGGGTGGTGGTTTTCTGTGGGATCAAAATGTTTGCAGGCTTTCCTCATTGCCTCAGTGGCATGCGTTCAGGTTCAATTTGCCCTGTTTTGTGATGTCAGTGCATGTCAATCTAGGTTACTGAAGACTCCTGTGAACTATGCCCATAGGTGCCTGCCAAATGCAATTGAATGCTCTCCCTTTTGCCTCCACTTATTTAAACCTCCCAGCCGATCTATTGTAGCCATCTGCTGCTAAAATTGCTGTTGTCGTGGCCAGCAGCTCCCCCTCGCCCCCCCCCCCCCCCCTCGCCACCCCCCCCACCACCACCTTGTCCAGCCCCCAACAACATTCTGGGGTTCAGGTCAGCCGGAATGGGCCACAGGGCCCAGACACGTTAACAGTTTTATTTCCTCCATGTCAATCGAGCCTGTGTAAAACTCTCTGTAGGCAGGTAATCCCAAAGTACATATAGGTGTCAGCAGAGGGCTCAAATGTTGGGATCTTTTTCACTATCTCAACCAACTGTGCTACTGTGAACAGGGTTGTGTACTTGATTGGATTTCCATTATTTTGGCCATCATGATGCTTGTTGTCAGAGGCGCAGGGTAAGACACTGAGAGGGTGGAGGGCTCTGATTTCCCTGGAAGGTGAGAATCCCCAGTCACCACCAGGTTCAGCATACCTATGACAAAAACAGAAGTTGCTGGAAAAGCTCAGCAGGTCTGGCAGCATCTGCGAAGTGAAATCAGAGTTAATGTTTCAGGTCCGGTGATCCTTCTTTCTGATTTACAGTATCCGCGGTTCTTTCAGTTTTTATGTAGCTAGGAAAATGTTGGTTTATATGCAGAAGATAGGTGGGGAGAGGGGGTAAGGAGTAAATTATAGGTGGAGATACAGCCCAAAGAGAGAGAAGAGCAGTTGGATAGAGAAAGGAATTGATGATAATCTGGCTAGGAGGGTGAATAGCTGTTAATAGGAACTGTTAGTGACTAACAATAGGTGGTGTGTAATGGCAGGCTATGTGATAACAAGGCCTGGTGTGTGGGGTAGGGGGCTAGGATATGGGAGAGTTCAGGCCCTAACATTATTGAACTCAATATTGAGTCCAGAGGGCTGCAGGGTCCCCAAGTGGAAAATGCCGTATTGTTCTTCCAGCTTGTGTTGAGCTTCGCTGGAACACTGCAACAAGCCTGAGACAGAGATGGTGGCCAGGGAGCAGGGTGGTGTGTTAAAGTGGCAGGCAACTGGAAGCTCAGGGTCTTTTCTTCCGGCAAAAGGTAAATGTTCTGCGAAGCGGTCAGCCAGTCCCTGATCTTATATTTAGCTTCCCTGCCGGTTCATTCTCTCTCTAGAGTTTGTCACAGGGATGTGGGCAACATAGAGTCATACAGCACAGAAACAGACTCTTCGGTCTAACTTGTCCATGCCAACCAAGTTTGCCAAACTAAACTAGTCCCATTTGCCTGTATTTGGCTGATATACCTCTGAACATTTTCTATTCATGTACCCATCCAAATGTCTTTTGAATGTTGTAACTGTACCTGTGTCTACCACTTCTTCTGGCAGTTCATTCCATATGCAAACCCCTCTCTGTGTGGAAAAGTTGCCCCCGAGATCCCTTTTAAATTGTTCTCCCTCTAAAGTTCCCTCTTGCTTTCTAAAGATGTAGAGGAGACCACATTGTGAGCAGCGAATGCAGTAGACTAGATTGTGGGAAGTGCAGGTGAAGTGCCGTCTGTTTACGCCCTTGCATACTGAGGAAGAAGGAGGTAAGTGGGCAGGTGCCATGGAGCTGTGGGAGTGGGTGTTGGGTATGAAAGAAGAGTGGACCAGGTGTCCCAGGTGGAACGGTACCTGCAGAAGGCGGACAAGGGAGGGGAGGGGAATATGTGCCTGGTGGTGGCATCTCATTGGAAGTGGCGTAAATGGCAGCCAATGATTTTCTGGATGTGAATGCTGGTGGGATAGTAGATAATAGCATACCTGTGAGCTTGTCCCTGTATTCCCCACCCCACCCCATACTCTATCTCATCGTAATTATCCCCTCTACTGTTCCGAATGCATGTATCAGGGCTTTCTAGTGGCAGAATCTGGGACATTATCAATCCAGCGCTAACATTTCAAATGGTCCAAGCATGTGCTTTATATTCTTTGCCTGATCAGTGCAGGACTTTGAACGTGACCTGTAAATTTGCACATTTCCCTGATAACTTGGCCGCAACTGTTTTGGCTTTATCATGGTTGCTGATCGTACACTATACTTCCTGATAAGCTGTTCCGTACTGGGTCGGAAACTGATCCATGTGTAATAAAAGTCGTCTAGAGTCGAAACTTTAGCTTGCTGTCTCTCCATGGATGCTGCCTGACCTGCTGTGATGTCGAGCATTTTTTGTTTTTAGCAAAGATTCCAGCATCTGCAGTAATTTGTTCTGACACTGCTTGCTCTGCTCCTGCTCTACTGCTTTGGCTCTTGCTTTCTAAAGTTCCTGCTTCACTTCCTCCAGTTCTTTCACTGAGCTTCACCTTCTCCCATTCTCTACCTCTCAGCTGCTCCATGCACTACTCGACACACCTGAGCCACTACTTTCTTAGTACATCTTGCCACTCTGGGCACTATGCTGTTTTCTCCTATTGTTCCCTTTAAGTGTACTTCCCTCTCTCGTAGGTCCCTGATCTTATATTTAGCTTCCCTGCCTGTTCATTCTCTCTCTAGAGTTTGTCACAGGGACGTGGGCAACATAGAGTCATACAGCAGAGAAACAGATTCTTCAGTCTAACTCGTCCATGCCAACCAAGTTTGCCAAACTAAACTAGTCCCATTTGCCTGTATTTGGCTGATATACCTCTGAACATTTCCTATTCATGTACCCATCCAAATGTCTTTTGAATGTTGTAACTGTCTACCACTTCTTCTGGTTGTTCATTCCATATGCAAACCCTCTCTGTGTGGAAAAGTTGCCCCTGAGATCCCTTTTAAATTGTTCTCCTGTTACTTGTTGGTCAGTCAGCAATGCCTACATCTCATGAGAGAATGAAAAAAAATTGTCATTTCAAACAAAAAGTCTGATCGTGCAATCTTCTAACCATCTGCTTCTCTTTATTCTCGTGATTTTAAATAAGAAGTTGCTAGTTACCAATATCAAAAAAATGTAAATAGGCAACAAAGCACCTTATTGATCATCTTCATATCACAGAAGCTTTCTACCAGGATTCGGCAGGTTTCCTCTTTACCCCAGCGTGCTGCAGCATGAAGTGGGGTCCAGCCATCGTAATCTTTGATATTTACATTGTAACCTGCCTGGATTAGAAGCTTTAAAACTTAACGATGGCTGGGTTTGAGGCCCAGCTTTTGCTAAATTTCTGTTCCGATCCCTCTAAGTCAGAGAAGCGTGTCAAACCCCTCTGAAATTCCAAGAGATTGATCTTAGCCCTCTCGACTCTAGAGTTTACCCACACACTACACTGACCTAGCTTCAAATTATGCCATTTGTTCATCTCACTTTTCAAAGCAACTGGTTTATGGCCCAGTTACTGGTCGATTGCCTGTATCCTTGTTCACCCTCTTGAATCCTGGCCATCATGTGGGACAGCTGCCCTCTTAAATCAAACCCAAGTTGGATTTTAGAGAATACAAAACTGGAGGGTTTGACTTTGGAGCAACATAGAGTTACCTCTTGTTGACAACCACCCAGAGGTGTGAAAAGGTTGCCTGTGAAATATTCTATACAGACACTTTGACCAGTTTATTACTCATAAAATGTGTTTACTGTATGAGACAAAGGACTGCAATTCAAACTTAGTTTTATTAAAACACTCACAGGTTAAAGTAAACAATTCTTTCATAAATTAAGTTACCTTTTCTCAAACTAGGCTGACTGCCTAAAAAACACATACTACCCACTCTGGGCAGCTGATCTAATTCATTGAGCTTCTCCGACAAGGTGCTCGGTTTTCTTAATGCGAAAGTGGGTCTCACGCAGAGTCTTCATTGGCTGAGTCAACACTGAGGGAATGACCGCCATGCGTTCCTTCTTCCTCCCTATCTGACCCCTTCTGGAATGTTCTCCGACTCAGTCAATGCAGTCACAGGGCAAGGAGTCACAGTGCCCAATGAGGTTAGGCTAGGGCATCCTGGGTGTACCCATGCCCTTTTCCAAGATATGATTATTCCATGGTGCTAAGGGATCTGGCTGAACTGGGGAATACACAAACAGAATGTTTCTTTCTATTGTTCTGGCTGAGTACTTCTTAACGAATTTCAGGCTGTAATGACTCCCCCATTGTTAATGTTAACCAGCTCTGTTCAATATGCCATACAGATTTGGCTGATCCCTGTTGGCTTTTGACCTGTGGTAACCTTGGCCTTTTTGCATTCCATCAGGCCTTGCTTGCAGAAACTGTTTAGCTAATTTTATGTTGGGCCTAGTTGTTTAGGCCATTGGCCACAATAGTTAATAGTTAAGGCTGCAGCACTGATCCCTGTGGCCTCACTCATTACATCTTGAAAACCCACCATTGACCTATTTATGCCAATTCTTTGTTTCATGTTAGTTAACCAATCCTGTATCCTTGCTAATAAACTTGTAGGCAAAGTTATAGCTCTTGGAATAAAAGGGACAGTTAACAGCATTGATTTAAAAAAAAATAGCTGGGTGACAGAAAACAGGGCCCTAAATAATGAACATTTTTTGAGCTGGGAGAATGTTGGTAGTGGAGTTTCCCAGAGCCAATGTTGGGACCCTTGCTTTACCTGATAGACATTAATGACCACAGATGTTGGTGTCCAGGGCAGAATTTCAAAGTTTGGAGATGATGCGAAACTTGGATGTGTTGTTAACTATGAGCTTTGTGTAGAAATTCAAATAGATATAAGCATGTTGGTGGATAGATTGCAGATGTTGTTTGATGTGGAGATGCATGAGGCCATACATTTTGATCACAGGAAATGGAGCGATGATATAAAGTAAAGGTACAACTCGAAAAGTGGTGTGGTAGTAGGGAGACCGTGTGTGTTTTTGTGCATAAATCATTAAAAGTAGCAGGATAGATTGAGAGAGCAGTTAATAAAGTATGGAGTCCTAAGTTTTATTCGTAGGGCAGCGAGTACAAGAGCAAGGAGGTGATGTTAAACTAGTCTGAAATATTGCATTCAACTCTGCGTTCTGTGTTGTATTTAGTGTGTGAAGGCATTGGAGAGATTGCAGAAGAGGTTTATAAGAATTGGTCTATGGATGAGGAACTTCAGTTAAGATGGATTAGAAAAGTTGGGATTGCTTTCCTTGGAGAAGAAAGCTGAGGGAAATTCTGTTATTCAAAATCATGGGCGGTTTAGAGAAAGAATAGTGAGAACGTGATCCCATTCAAGTAAAAATCAAGAATACAAGAGCACAAATGTAAAGAAATGAATAAAAGAAGCAAAACTGATCAGAGGAAAATCCATTTTAAACAAATGTTTTGGATCAGGAGGGTTGAGGGGTGGTTTTGGACCCAGTGGCCAACTGGGATTGTGTCAATACCGGAGAGGGGAAGGGTGGGTGGCGGGTGCCAGGGGCCGAGATGGGCTGTCTAGCTTGGTTGCAGAGAGAGAGTGTTGGTCTAACGGAGAGGGGTTTTGGGCAGCCTTGACTCTCTGAGGGGTAAGGGAGGATGGGACGGTGCGTGGCAGCTACTGTGGCAGGAAAGAAGGATGTTGGGTCTATGTGAGTTGTTAGGTCCCAGGGAGGAGTGGGGTTATCAGACCTTGGGGAAGCTCTTCTGCACCCTGTCTCACGCAATCACATTCTTCCTATAGTGTAGCAACCAGAATTGTAAACAGTTCCCCAGATGTAGCTAATGCCTTATACAGCTCCATTCTAACCTGTCTGCTCTTGTATTCAGTTCCTTGAGCAATAAAGGTAAGTGTCCCATATGCATTCTTAGCTACTTTTAGTCTACTCATCTTGCTGGCTTCAGGGAACTGTGGACATGTACATCAAGGACCTTCTGATCCTTTTTACTTCCTTAGGAACTCCTTTGCCTTGCCTCCCCAAATATATCACCACACAATTTAAGATTAAATTCCTTTTGCCATTCCACTTACGTCAACCTTGTCAAAATCATGCTGTAGTCTAAGTAAACCACATCAAACGCACTAATCTGCACTAACCTCATCTACACACTCAGTCAGCTCCTCAAAAAGTTCAAATTTTTATCGACATGATCGTCTCCTGCTCAAGCCAGGCTGACTATTCTTGTTTAACCCTTGCCTCTCCAAGTGGAGGTTATTTTTATCCCTCATTTATTTTTTTCCAAATAGTTTCCCTAACATTGAAGTTAAACTCACTGGCCTATTATTTCCTAGTTTACCCCTGCCACCCTTCTTGAATAATGGTTCTGTACTAGATGGCCTCTAGTTCTCTGACACACTTCCTGCGGTGAGAGAGGATTTGAAAATTAATGTCAGATTCCCCGAAATAGCGTGGAAGGCATCTTATCTGGGCCAGTAGCTGTCTGACCACCAGGCCACATAGCTTACTTGTCTTTAGTTATGTCCCATCCAACCACCTTGTTTCAATGCCCACTACTCTGTCTCCCCTGCTTACTACAAACCTGTACCTTATCATTGCCCAATAGGGGACTGTCACAGAAAGGTAAACATTTGGACAATTTTAAAGATGAGTTTTTGTTTTTTTTTTTGGTCATCAAAATTGAACACAAATAAAATGACTGACTAGAAGCTACGCCACAGTGCAAACAAAATGCTGGCATGACCAACTAATGTTTTACATTGCACTGTTGTCTGCTGCACCCAGTTCTCCTCTACTAGAGCTGGGTGTCAATCAATTCTGTCTGGTCCGAAGCACCTGCTGTAGCTATGCTGTGTCATGCATAAGGAGAGTTTTCTGCAGCTAAATGTCTTCGTTCTCTGCCTCATAAAGCTCCTCCCGTTCTGCTAGTTCCTCAGCCTGGAGCACATCACCTTGTTACCGGCACCAAATGTGCAAAGCACAGCACACCAGGATGATGCAGCACATATTTCAGGGCACCCCAAAACCATTCCAAGTGGTGCAACTGCATCTTCACCATGTCTATCATCAGCTCCAGCATGGTCCTAGTTGAAACATGACCTTCATTGTACCTGTGCCCTATGTCAGTCAGGGAGTTACGTAATGGTGTCATGAGCCATGGTCATACTAGATAGCCCTTGTCCCCCATTAATCAGCTTTGAAAGGCAGCTCAGCTCTCAACTACAGTATGTACATGAGAGCGCTCCAGGATGCAGGAGTTGTGACAGTTGCCAGGGGTATCTGACACACGTCTTTTAGAAGGGGAAATCACTAATCATACATCACCATAGTATTAATTGAATGGAACTCCTTCCTGTTGATGAACTGTGCAGCATTGTGACAGGACCCCTTCAGTGCTATCTAACTGCATCTCGTGGAACCCTGCACTTGACGGAGCCCAGCCATGCTCCTGAATTGAATTTCTGGGGCTGCTGCGTTGACCCGGATAGGGGACAATCCAGTGTGATCTGGCACCGATGGTATTGCTCACTCTCCTGATGCATTTGTGGGTGGATGATGTGAGAGATCCCAGACAGGTGGCTCTTCGTTTGCTGGAAGGAGCCATTCTTTTGGAAGGTCAAAGCAGCCGTCTCCATCACGGCCACCAGGTGTGCATGCAGGTCTCAGGCTCAGATGCCAACAACTGGCACTGTTCTGCCATGGTGTGCCAGGACATACGGAGCCTGCATCAGCACTATGCCTTGCTTATTCTAAGTGGTTGTGATGTTGAAAGACTTGTACCTTTCTTTGGCCCTGCTGCATCCTGAGGGGTCCTATTGCTCTCCCTGAGCTGGGTGCTCCCAAGTGTTCATGGGCGGCCTGTTACTGCTCCTGGACATGCAGTTGAACCTGCTCTTCCTATATTTCCTTTGCTTTCTTAGCAAGGTAGTCACTACAACCAGCATTACACATATAGATGGGTCCATGACTCCTGCTGGCAGCCACCTATCTTGGAAGCATAAGGAACAGAACAGCTTCTTGCCTTGGACAAGGGTCAGTACTGGCATACCCTGTAGATGACAGCTACACCTACTGCTCTGTACGTGAAATATGTAGTATCCTGAACAACAGCAGAGATGTAGAGCTCAGTTCCATGGCCCACAGTGCCCTTGCAAGTACTGCATTGTTGTGGCCAGTGTACAACTAAAATCTGCCTCATAGAGATCTCAATGTACAATTTACAAGGGCCAATGTCATAGTGAACATCGTCTGTGACCAGCACGTGAACTCCAAACACTTTAGTAATGAACATATTTCACGTGCACTTTGATATTGATCACAGAGAAAGCGTAGCTTCATTTTGCAAGTGCATGATTGATGCCTTTGCCCCTTCACTGTCTTCCCCACACTTTGCCCATCAAACTGACACTGACTCAATTCACTGTGACTATGGACCTATGCATTTTCTAGTTGCAAGTTACTTCTAGCAAACAGCAAGTGATGGCAGGAAATGCAGCCCACAGTAGACACCCTCATCACTGGGCTCAGCCTAATCCCTGGGTAAACCTGACTTCCCTCCCAACAATCCCACTCCCATACCCCAACCTGCCCCCAATCCTGCCACCCCAATCCCAACCAACCAAAGTCTTCACCATCCTTACGTTGCTGTACCTGGAAGGCCATTCCTACTGAACTCCCCGTCACTTGGAAGCCTGCAACCTAGAGATCCACTGTGATCTTTCCTCCCTGTCCCCTGAGCCATGACATTACCATTTAATGATGCCCACAATGGTCCTGTACATTGATCCTGGAGGCCAAAGACAAGATCTGCTTTCTTGTGCATTTCACCCCAACCTTCAACAGCAGCTATGCATTCAGCAGCAGGGTTCTTTCGCTCTGGAAACATCTCTTTAAATACTACTCCTCTTCACCCGACTTTTAAATACCTCATCAAAACTGACCTGTGAATAACCTTTTTGGATGAGCCATACTAATCTCTCTCCACAGCCTCCTTTGCACTGCAATTATTTCATTTTCCGGACTACTGCCCTGTGGAGTGCTTTGTGGCGCTTTTCTACATTGCAGATGCTATATAAACCCAAACTGTTATTGCTTTTGAAAATGATGGATATGAGTGAATGTGTGCAGGGGGTGAAGTGATAGAAAAGATGGAGGTTTTTTGTTTAAAATTGGACTTTCAGTTACTGAAAGTGTTTGGTTTCTGGAGCTACAATTGCATTGTGCTCATGATATTGTGACAAGTAATCCACAGGCCTGTGTCACAAAGATGCTATATGTTGAATATAGCTTCAAGGGATTACATCTTGAAAGATTGTGGAAATACTGAACTTATTTAAAATTTTTTAGACATACCGAGAGTGGCTTGTTTAAAACAAGGTCAAGGATGCCAAAATTATGCTTCAGTTATACAAAACCCTGGTTAGGTCCCATTTGGAGTACTGTGAGCAGATTGGGACATCACATCTCAGGAAGGATAAATTGGCCTTTGAGATTGTACAACACAGTTTTACAATAATGGTACCTGAACTTCAGGAATTAAATTATGAGAAGGAATTACACAAATTCGGCCTGTTTTCTCTAGAATTTAGAAGATTAAGGGATGATCTGATCAAAGTCTTCAAGTTACTAATAGGAAAAGACAGGATAAAGATAAACTACTTCGACTGGTTGGGGAATTATAGAATTAGGGAGCATAGTCTGAAAAGTAGGGCCAGATTGTTCAGGACAGATGTTAGGAAACACTTCTGCACACAAATAGTAGTAGATGTTAGGAACTCTCATCCACAAATGGCAATGGATGCAGGATCAGTTGTTAATTTTAAATCTGAGACGGATAAATTTTTATTAACCAAAGGTATTATGGGATATGGGCCAAAGGCAGATATATGGAGTTAGGCCACAGATCAGTTATGATCTCAATGAATGGTGGAACAGACCCGAGCGGCTGAATGGGCTATTCCAGTTCCTATCTCCTAAAGGGGTATGAAAGTTCAAGCAATCCAGCAGGCTATTAGCAGATCCTTGTTTGAGGTCCAGGTGTGTGACAGCATGACTAGATACTAAAAGAAAGGACAACATTTTTTCCATATCATGCAAAATACCTTCTTGTTATCTAAGAACAGTGTCTGTATTGTAGATTCTCTGTGGCGGTGTATCCCCTACCAATGAATGATCAGGAGGAGTCAGCACAGTTTATGGAAATAATGTTTAACTGATATGTTAGAGTTCTTTGAAGGAGTAAAATGTAGGTAAAGGTTCCTGTACGTGGACTACATTTAAATTTCCTCAAGGCATTTGACAAGGTGCCACAGCAAAGGTTATTCCAGAAAACAAAGCTTATGATGCAACGGGTAACAGATTAGCATAGATAGAAGATGGAGTGGCAGGCAGAAAACAGAATAAACATAATTGTTTCTTTACTGAAAACAAAAAATGCTGGAAATCACAGCGGGTCAGGCAGCATCCGTGGAGAGACAGCAAGCTTACATTTTGAGTCTCGATGACTCTTCATCAGAGCCGGTGACTCCTCTTGACTCTGCCCCTTCCTGATAACCCGTCCTGTGAACCCATCCATATGAGTCTACACCTACCCATGTCTGCCCCTCAAGTCTCTACTATATAAGGTGACAATGCCAGGAATGGTCATAGACTGTAACTCCCTTGACACCAGGGTGGTCCTGGCCATGATGATTATCACCTTTCCTTCATAATCCCTTTCCCATTCAAGCTTTATCATATCCCACTCACCTTCACAAATGTCATCCTCCCAGCACCCCAACCTGCAGCACTCCAATCCCAGAAAATAGGTCCCTAAGTCTTCTTCCCATTGTAACAGCCCCCTTGCTATCCTCAGCACCTCCCACGCCCTTTCCCCTAGTTTCTCTGGGTGAACCTGGATGGACTGACTGTTGCCTGCCCCGTTGAGTGGCCAAATCAGGCAGTCCTGCATATGGAGAGCTCAGGCCTCAGACCTCCGCAACTGTGTGGGCCCAGCATCCCCACACTGACACTATGGAGCTACAGGACTGACCGTGACTCAATCCCCAAACTGCAGACGCCTCCCTAAGAAGGTGAATGTTTCTCAGTAGTGCACCCACAAATGCATCAAGGAGTGACTGATGCCATCTATGCACATCAAGCCAACATAGTACAGACAGAGTATGTATGCCACATCATCTTGGCATGTTGTGCTCTGCACAATTGGAGCAGACAATGTGGCAATGTTCTGGATGGAGAGGAATTGGGGAAACTGGAGCAGTCATCTGAGGAGGAGGACATTGGGGAGGAGGATAGAGCTCAGCTGTGTCAGTCACTACAAGTCAAACTGAACCTCAGTGCCACCCTCTTCCAATAAATAAAAGCTGCTAGCAGCACCTAATTGCAGAATGTAAAATATTCATTGGTCATGATGCTGAAATCTGGGTTACATTGTTGGGGCAATCTTCAGCCTCTGTTGGTTTTGTTTGATCCCTGTAATAAAAGCTTACTTCGGATTGGCCAAGCGCTTACTTGTCTGTGATGGTCTCCTACTGGACACTGACAAACTATTATACGGGTTGCTGGCATGAAAAATTTTCAGTCATACCAACTATATTTTGCAGCAGTGTTGTTTATGGCTGGTGTGCCACAACATTGACAGCGAGGGCAATGCTGGCTACCAACTCGTGTCTGGCCACACAGTGACCTTTCAAAGATGGCACCGCCACAAGGGGACTGGCTGTCTGCTGAGTGGCAAGCTGTTCTGGGAATGGTGCATGATAAGATGGAGCTGGAATCAGACGTGACTGATACTGTAGCTCAGTGGTAGGTAGTTAGTAAGGTGGGTTTGGTAAGATACAGTGAGAAATATTGCTAAATCTTGCAGCGGAAATGCTTGAGAAACTTGCACAATTCGGGCTTAGCCAGTAAAATTTGGCCTCATGGAATTTACTTTTTCTCACCTTCCCAACTCAGAACTGTGCTTTTAAAGTGAGTATTTTCACCCTTTCCCCCTCAACTTACATCTGGAGTTCAATGTCAACCACTTCTCTCCCAGATTGTGACTCGGAAATTCTCCCTTGTACCGGAATCGCAGGCTGATGTTTTGGATGTCACCATAGCAGAAATCTGCGTTCAATGAAATCTGGAATTCAAAGCTAGTTTATTGGTGGCCATGTAACTATTGTAGTTTGACAGAAAAATCTATCTGGTTCACTAATATCTGTCAGAAAAAGAGAGCTGCCATCTTTTACTGGTTCGATCTACATTTAACTCAATACCCATAACAATGTGATTGACTCTCAACTGCCCTCTGAAGTGGCCTAGGAATCCATTCATTCAAACTCTAAGGATACTCTAAAGTAGGCCATTCAGGACTGAGATGAGGAATTGAGAGTAAACAAAAATAGAAGTTGCTGGAAAAGCTCAGCAGGTCTGGCAGCATCTGTGAAGAAAAAAATCAGTTAATGTTTCAGGTCCGGTGACTGAGGAAGGGTAATCGGACCTGAAACGTTAACTCTGACTTTTTTCTTTACGGATGCTGCCAGACCTGCTGAGCTTTTCCAGCAACTTCGGTTTTTATTCCTGATTTACAGCATCCGCAGTTCTTTTGGTTTCTATGAGGAAGTGAGAGTGACTGTCCTTGACATCAAGGGAACATTTGAACAAACATAACATCAATGAGCCCTAGCAAAACTAGAGTGAATGGGAATCAGAAAGATAACTTTCCACAGGTTGGAGTCATATCTGGTATAAAAGATAATGGCTGTGGTTGTTCAGTCATCTTGGCTCCAGTGCCTCTCTGCAGGGGATTCTCAGGGTAGTGTGTTAAGCCTATTCATCTTCAGCTGCTTCACCCTATCATAAGGTCAGAAGTGGGATGTTTGCTAGTGATTCTGGTAGCTAAGCAGTGTTCAACATCATTCATGACTCATGAGGTACTAAAGCAATGCATCTCTATTTGGAACAATTGGTGGCACGGTGGCTCAGTGGTCAGCACTACTGCCTCACAGTGCCAGGCAGCCAGGTTCAATTCCAGCCTTGGGTGACTGTCTGTGTGAAGTTTGCGTGTTCTCTCTGTGTCTGCGTGGGTTTCCTCTGGGTGCTCTGGTTTCCTCCCACAATCCAAAGAAGTGCAAGTTAGGTGGATTAGCCATAGTGTCTAGGGTGGGAAATGCAAGGATAGGGTAATGGGTGGGCCTGGCTGGTCTTTGGAGGGTTGGTGTGGACTTGTTGGGTAGAATGGCCTGCTTCCACACTGTAGGGATTCTATAAAGACCTAGACAACCAGCAGGCTTGGGCATGTAGCATTTGTGCCCCTCAAGTGCTAGGTAGGCAATGACTAACACCAGGAAGAGAGAATCTAACCATTATCCTTTGTTGTTCAATAGCTTGACTATTGCTGATTCCTCAGCTATCAACTCCTAGGGTTAACATTAACTAGAAACTGTACTAGATCAGCCATATAAATACTGTGGCTATAGAAGCAGATCACAAGCAGATTCTGCAACAGATAACCAGTTGTCTACCCAATCCCTGTCCATTATTTACAAGGCACAAGAGTACAATGGAATATTCTCCATTTCCTGGATTAGTGCAGCTCCAGCAATATTAAAGAAGCTTTACACCACCGAGTAAAGCAGTATCCTTGATTGGCACCCGATCTGCCTCGTTCAGCATCTTCTTTCATCACTTCCAACATACTCTTGCAGCAGTGTATACCATCTACAAGGTGCACTGTCGTAATTCTCCAAACCTTCTCTAATACTATCTTCTAAACTTCTGACCTACACCACTGCAATGCACAATGGCAGCAAATACATGATAAGACCAGTACCTATAAGTTTCCCTCAAGTCACACATGGCTTGGAACTATATTGTTGCTCCTTCACTGCTACTGGGTCAAAATCGTGGATTTCAGGGGGTGTCCCCACAGTGCTCCAGAGAAATGTGAGATGGACAATGAATGCTAACCTAGCCAATGAGACCCACATTTTATGAACAGAAACAAAAGTGCAATTTTTTTTATGTTACGTTCCTTCACCACTCTTATTTGTGTTTGAACAGTTAAGTACATAGACCAGTATTTATTTGCACAATTGTATTGATGCAATGAAAGGAGATAATAACGATAAAACTTATGCTGATTAGAATTGGGATAGCTAGTGATAAACAGTCTTTATTAAAAGGTAGAACTTGATATGATTTCAATAGTTCTTATTATTACTTCATTCTGGAATTATTTACCTCCGATTAGGACAGAATTATGTTTGGGAGAATACACATTTAAATGATCAGGATTTACAGGGTCTTTGTACAAATAACCTTTTATTTAGTTTTCACAAGGATCATTAAATTACTGTCATCATCACATCCACAAACCACAGCAATAAAATTAGAATGGTTACTTATATGTCAGAAATTGTTCAATCATATATTTGTCAATGGGTGTTAGAAATTTATAATCTGATTTAATCAAATGCAAACCACTAAAATATCAACTGAAAATTACATCAATGCACAAACATCCGAGGTATAATTTTGAAAAAAATGAGCATTACTCTTCATTATCGGTCTTATCAAGAAATAAGTATGCTGATCTTTGTATCAGAGATACAGTTAATTTATATTTAGAGCTCATTTAAGTTAATTAAATATGCACAATACCGAAGTTATTAAATTAGAGTATAGCAACCAAATAATCAATCTAAATAATTAAATATATAAGTGTATTAGGGCATATTGATATGTTCTAAACAGCACTTGCATTAGTATTCAAAGACTTCCATAATAAAGTATTGGCATCTTTCCAAATGATCAAGGCATAGATGATATTTTTCTATCGATTCATTATAAAACACCGGATTGGCTATTAAACTGAAAGCTTAAAATTCATTTAAATTTTAATAAGCTGCCTTCTGTTGAACATTCTTATGATCCAACAAAATGTGCTTAGAGTGCCGTGCTAAACCACTAACTTATGAATCAGCACAGCCTTAATTTATCATCAATTTAAAGATTCCAGATATGCACATAATTTAGCTAGGTATAATTTTAAATGAGAAAGTAACTTAATAATTCCCTCAGATAACAAGGTGTAGAGCTGGATGAACACAACAGGCCAAGCAGCATCAGAGGAGCAGGAAGGCTGACGTTTCGGGCCTAGACCCTTCTCTGCTTTTAATTTGCAAGTAGTACGTCTATTTTATAAATTTCAGTTATTATACTTCATATGGAGCATTCCTAGATACAATTTACTGTTAACTAAATAGGTTACTAGTATTGGAATGAAACTATCCTTTTTAATAGACTGCAGTACTCTATATTGCTTCCTTCTTCTGTATTTTAAAAACATACATGAATCTTTTTCAGATTATGAAAACCAATTTTCAGCATTTGCTTTCCTTGATAGAACTTTTGTTATGCCAAACTAAATAGCAATGTAATTCAAATGATCATACATGATATTTCTATACTATTCTTGTCTCCTTGTGATGCAGCTCAAATATGAAACATTTCCTCAGCATTTTATTGGGAACAACCAAGAAGACAAGATCTTTTTGAAGAGGCAAAAACATCTAGTTAACCCAGTGGAACCTTCATTAATGAGCATTGCATGATTTAGATACTATAGATTTTGACAATTATGTAATTTATCAGATATTTTTCTTTAATTCCAATGAAAGGTTCAGGTAGCCACTGCTTTCTCCTAATATTCCAAAATGCCTAAGATATCAGTGCTGCGACCCTATTGAAGGCAGAAGAACCTTCATTCTAACAATTATTAATCTCACGCAAAACGGAAACTACCTTCTACCATTTATGACTATTTTGTTCATTTTCTACCCGTGGAAGGTTGTTAAACACCACATGTTTTCCTGCAGCAGAAGAAAATTGGTGAACCCTGTATCCTCTATTACCAATAATATTGCTTCATGATCAGCCACGAGAGTCTTTATTGAGAATCTTGAATTCTTGCTTTCTACTCATTGAAAATCAAGAAATCTGCCAGTTTAGATGCAGGAACACCACAGACAACATTCTAAATGACCCATGAATATGGACAGAATGCTAACAACATGTGACTCCGTTTTTCGTGCTTTTCATGTAATGTAAGCCAGAAATTAAACAACATCAGAAAATTGCCCTAACACAAAATGAAACCGCAGATCCCAAAAAAACATTTAAATTCACTCACTCATGGCTCAATGTAGCTGCACTACATCTTGTTAATTCTTAACTGAAATGAAATACTCTACTTTCAAATTTAGCTTGTCACCTCAAAAATAATTTTTCATTTAAGCAAAGAAAAATACAAACACATCTACATTTACCTATAATCTAAATTAATGGAACTCCAAACGAAAAGAAGACATATTCTCCAAGGTCTAACTAAATATGCTGTGCTGGTATACATATGCTTCCTGACAAACTTAGTTCATGGAAAACCAAATTTTACAAGCATGCAATCAAGTAGCCTGACAGTTTTTGTATTGTTTGATTTCAGTCAGTTAAGCAATGTTTGGAACTTGAACAGTGATAAATAGAGCATTCTAACACACATATGCTTGCTATTGTATTTTTCTAAGCCAATTGTGGATAGCTCTGAGCTAAGCAGTAATCAGTTACCCACACTTCAATGTGACAAGCATTGTATTTTCAAGAGAATTGTATTGTAACCTTTTGTAGTAAAATATAGCATGGTGGATTCTTGCTGTGGTGTACTATTGAGTATTTTCCCTTTACTATGTCTGAATATATTTTGCTTTATAAAACAATCTTTTCTTTGTATTTATGATGACACTGTGTACATATAAATTGTCTTGGACATTTCAGGTTTATGGATAACTTCCCAATTCAATGTATCCATATAAAATATATTGCAATGGAATTTCAGTATGACCTGTTTTATTTTACCCTTACCTCCATAGCTTCTATTGAAATTGAAAAGCTGCATGGATGGTATACTGTTAAAAGCTATTGAAACTTATTCTTGTCTTCTAGGAACCTCAGCAGTAATATAGGCAGCTAATAGCTCTTGAGCCACAAACATGATAGTGACTTTGAAATAATATGTACCTATTTTCACAGCTCCAGCAATATAAGAGGAACTCAACCATAATTAAAGATTTTTAACTTTCTTATTTGCAGGAGTGCTATTTGAATCCTCCTTATAGCCGTCATTACCCTTAATGTATGAAATCTAATCTTTTCAGCAATTTAAACTTTTACACATATTTCATCATTGATTAACATTAATGTGTCAATGTACACAATACTTATTATTAGGAATGTGATTAGGTAAACATTTTGTGAAATATATTTGTTCAAGATAGGGCTCACAAGCTTCAATTACATTTTCCTCAGTGCGCTGTGTGAAACAGAAAATAGTCAGACACTGACGCCAGAAAACATTGTCTCTCAGTATCCTCAATTGAGTGCATGGAATAAGTAGAGAATTTCATTAATAAGTATTGAAAAAATACAAATTGATTTTTTTTATCTGAAGGAGTAGCTTTCGTCATCATATTCTAGTTCATCATCATCATCATCATCTAACAATCCATACTTAAATTTTCGGTAAACAGTGCCATCCTGCCCCATGTAGACAATGTCATCATCATCCTCTTCATCATATATTTCATCCTGATGATCTCTGTACTCAGTTGCTTGAGGCTCTCGAAAGCTAACACTGTCCTTACTTGCACTATAAACGGGGATGGATTTGCTTTGATTCTGTAGTTTCTCATATTTCCCTCTGTTAATGGGTCTTGTTTTTGAACAGGTCTTCAGCAGAAGGAAGATACCAATGCCAATACCCATAATGAGTAGCACTGAGGCAACGGCAAATAATGCAGGTTTGCCTCCCCCTGTCTCATCTGGAACAACAACTGCTTTTCTTAAAACACATTCATCTGCAATTATTAAGAAGGAAAATAGGATGTAAAATTTCCACGTCATATTGTGTAATCTTTTCTTAATTAAATTAATTAAGTCATACTTATTAAAATAAATTGCACAAAAAATAGTAACTGGGAGCAAATTAGTTTGAAAGTTAATGAGTGAAAAAATTCACATTGAAGTTAACATGACGTATTGGTTAGGACTTGTTCAAGTTTTAAAGTCAACCAGCTGGTATGTTGATGTAAGTAGATGCAGCTACAACATATCCTTGTATCCAAATACTCCACTTTTCTAAGAAATCCAGTTTATTGATGAGAAACAGTAGCAGTAAAATCTGGCAAAAATCAGTCTTTTAAGTTAGTTGTGGACAAATTGCATGACTTATAGGTTCCTGTCAGGAATAAGTATCACTTGTGGAATTGAGAGAATAATTTCTGCATCTTTTGGCTTACAAAAAGAAAATTGTAAGCTCCTAAATGCCAACATATTTCTTATGAGGTGAATGTTTCATGGAGTGAAAAATCTTCCTACTTCTTTGGATTGTTAAACATTTATTTAAATTTGGCTTTCCTGTATGGTTGATGTTGTCTTTTCTATTTCTTTTTTGGCACATTTTTAAAGAAAGGAGGAGTCCTTTGCCCTTTTTCTTCTTTATCCCCTCACAAGCAGAGAACATGAAGATCTCAGTCACATGAAGAGAGCTGAAGTCAAATTCTAAGCAGACACATTCTTGATGAGACTAAAGTGTAAACTTTAACCACCAGAATGTAAGGATCGCTATCAGATGAGATGTTAAAACTCGAAAATCCTCAGTCCATACTTCCAGGTTAGTAAAGAAATAGGCAGCCCAAACAGCCCATTATTTATCTTAATGAGGCTTGCAGTCTCATGTTTAACAAGTTTTACAGACCCAGGGCTGCCAGTTTCTCAGGGTTTAGCAAACGTAGCTGCTGTTGGGAGAGCAGGACAGTTTTGGATGCCTCAGTATAGTTCATGTGAGCAGATGTCCTTACCACTTGCTTCACAAATTGACACTATTGCCTTCATATACAGACACACTCTGGAGTGCTTCCAGCCCATCCACAAGCCAAGGCTGTCAATGAAACTGACTTCTGGCTGGAGATTGTGGCAGAGTGAGTATGCATGTCGAAAATCTGGACTTCTGGTTTTCACAATTAACACTTAACCTTTCTCCTTCTCACTGACATGCATAACCTGGTTTTGTCAATATCAAGACTTAACGTTCTGCCACAATCTCTTGGCAACGTTATTTTTAGGATTCACAATGATGCAACCCAGCTAAAACTAAGAACCATGACTCTTTGCAATCTTCCTGAACATATAAAAGAACCAAATACTAAGAAGATATTGTTTAGAATCTATACAGTTCTTGGTTCAATGATTGTGCTAATTGGCTCAATAAGAAGGAAGTTCTTTAGCTTCAACTTCTTTAACTACTTTAGCAGATAAGCAATTGTAACCTTAGATGGATTTTGGCAAATAATAAAGATTTAAATACACTAAGAGTCTTACCAAAACTCATGTTACAATCACAGCAATCTTCAACTTCCAGCACAGCAGATTTGCAGCAGTTTAAACACTTGCCATCAGCAAGATTTATCAAGAGACCTGGATGACATTCTGTGCAGTTATTAAGTCCTGGTCCTTTACACTCCAGGCAAGTATCATGACATTTCTCACACAGTATTTCTGGGTCCTAATAATTAGCAGCAGGAGAAAAAAAGCATTAAAAAAATCCATGTCATTTAATAACAATGTAAACAAACTACAAAATTAATTGTCTATATGTAGTGCTTCAGTATTTTGGTAGAGACATTTTGAAAGATTATTTATTGGATCAATATTAGTTTAAATTCTAATTAATCTCTGTTTAAAGTAATAATTAAAATATCACTAAACGAATAAATGTGAACGATGAAAATGTAGGTTTAAATTAATGTGAACCAGTGTTGAACTAACTAGCCACAAGTTAATTAATCCTTGCCTAACATGGTAAATATTGATTGTATTTTTGTGCTCAAAGGAGAATAATTTTGTTTTCTCCATCAGTAAAATCATTGTCCAATCAGGAAGAATAGATTGTTTGAGCCAGGGACACTATGCAATCTCAAGGTGGGTGAATACTTGGAAACATGCAACCATATCGAATTCAGATCACATTTAAAATGGTAATTAGTTGAATCCAAAGTAAATATATGAGATTGCTAATTAGCTCCTTTTAGCAGGATGAAATAGTAAACTGGTTAGAAAGAAAATGGTAGACCAATTAGTGGACCCTCAGCAGAAGGCACTTAAATATAAGGCTTGTTAAGAAATGAGTGAAATACACCTTGACCAGGAGTAATAGAGGGTGGGATGTGTCTGTTTTTAATAAAGGCCTAAATATAGGTATTAGCTACTATAAGCTGAGGCAGTGGTTGCATGGTGGTAATGTCAGTAATGTCATTGCAGTAATAATCTTGAGCTCGAGGTGAATGGGCTGGGACGTGGATTTGAATCTGTCATGGCAGAAGGTGAAATTTGAATTCAATCAAATCTGGAATTAAAAGTTAGCTTAATGGTGACCATGTATCCATTGTTGTAAAAATCCAACTGACTGACAAATAGAGAAGGAAATCTGCTGTGCTTATATGGTCTGGACTATATATGATTCTAGATCTACAGTAATGTGGTTAATTCTTATCTGAAATAGCCCAGCAAGTTACAGAGTTCAAGGCCAGTTAGGGATGAGCAACAATTCTCAGCTTTGCTTGTGACAACCACATCCCATGCAAGAATTGTTAAAAGTAGATTTTGAAACAGGAACATAATGAATATAGTGAGTGGCATGTGATTAATGAAGGACAAATATGTGAGAATTTTAAAAAAGTAAAGAACATTAAGGCAGTACGTATTTTACAGTGGGAAATCCAGAAACAGATGCCTAAACAATTACCCGTAACTGAAATTGATCTACAATTTTCTGCCTTATCCATTTACCAGTTTCTTTTTAACTACATGCTTAGAGCTTTGTGTTAAAACAGAAGGCAAAGCTTTATCAATGTGTTCAGAAACAATGCAGAGCAAGATGCTGAGTTTTTCTTTTTCTTTTGTCATTATAGCTACATTAGAAGTCACTTTGTACTAAATACCTCTGACAGCAGGTATTCCCCGGCAAAACACTGAGAACTGCAGATACTTCCATACATTTGGAAGCCCCAATAACAGGAAGTACATCGAATAGGTCCTTTGCCTGGAAAAACAAAAAGCTTTCAATTTGCTTTTTTAGGGATCCACAGGAACTCCTGCCATATATAGTTGTGGGAGGGTGTTGGGGTTTGGAAACTGTAGTGTAATGGTAATGTCATTGGATGCAAAGGGAAATTCTAGCAACAGTCCTTTAAAGGAAAAAGAGGCAAGTGACAACTACCTCCTGCTCAATAGCAAGAAACCCTCTGTAGGTTACTTCTAAACTGCACATATTTTATATTTTTTCTTTTGAAGAATACACAAGGACAGGGGTTAAAAAGGTAGTTTCAATTCTAGGGAGAGTTGTGGAATTAAAAGTTCATGTGTGTATCAGGCTGTTTGATGATTAATGTTTTATGAAGGACATTGTCAAAGAACTATCCCTTAGAAACTCCTGTGCTTCAGGAAAAGTCCTTGTCTTACTTTGAGTGTTAGAGGTCAAATGGCAAGCAGGCAGGCAAATGAGTAACAGGATAACAAAAGAACTCTCTCTTATCGTGAATGCAGACACGGGGAAGATGTGTAAGCTCCACGCAGACAGTTACCAGAGAGTGGAATCGAACCCGGATCCCTGGCGCTGCGAGGCAGCAATACTAACCATTGAGTCACCATGCTGCCTGTAAAGCTCACTCAATCTCTCCCTTTTCTCTCATTCCAGGAGAAGTCAGCCCACAACACGGCAGAAAGGTCTCAGGTGGATGCTCAATTTCAGCATCACAGCCCCTTAGGGAAGAGAATCCCGTCCTTCAAAGGAGAAGACTGGGACTGCTCCATGTGGATGACAAGACATTTCACATCCCACTTAGACAAACAGGAGACTGGAAGAATACAGCAAGCCAGGCAACATCTGGAGGATTTCCTGGCTTGCTGTGTTTTTCCAGCCTCCTGTTTGTCTACCTTGGATTCCAGCATCTGCAGTTTTTTTTGTCTCATTCACATCCCACTAACTGAGTAAGTACCACTCCTCAATAAAAAAACCGAAAGAACTGTGGATGCGGTAAATCAGGAACAAGAACAGAAGTTGCTGAAAAGCTCAGCAAGTCTGGCAGCATCTGTGAAAAAAAATCATAGTTAACGTTTTGGGTCCAAGAGCCTTCCCAGAAACCACCTGCTTGACTTCTGTGGATGACAGCCCCGAGGCACCAGAGGAAGCATCAACAAGACTTCCTCCTGCAGTCACCAGCAGTTCAGATGCTAACACTTTGGTGCAACGTTAGGCTTAAAAAGTTTAATAGCATCTGCTGGAGAGCACTTCTGCAGCTAGCCAGGGCAGAAATAGTCCAGGCCTCTGGCACTCAGGGGACTGTCGGAGAAAAGCCACTAACTTAGCCCCAGACACTAAAGGACCTGTGATGTTGGCAAGTAGGGACTTTGTCTGCAGGCGCAGGGAAGAACAGGAGCAGCAGACAGGCAATGTGGAAATAATGGCCCTCATTGACCATGGGCTCAAGGAATGCAGCTATGCTGTGGGGACCCAACTGACCCAAGCATGTGACCATCTGGCTGTCTCAAGGAAAGGTTGGTGGTTGCCATTAAGAGAGTGAGCCAGGTCCAGCATCCACAGGGTCTCCTGCAGAGGTGCACATACTTGCTGAGTGAGGAATGGTCTTTATTGCTACACAGCCTCACATCAGCAGGTCTGCCCTCTCAGGTCATATCACTTACTGTTCCTTCTCTGGCTGTGGTCTCAACCATTTTCCTTCCCATTGAGACCTTTCAAATTGCAGCACAATGGATGGTGATAGTGAGTGACCTTCAGCCAGTGGCTTCCAGCTTCCAGGTCCCATTGCAAGCGAGAACCCAAACATCTATTTCCCCCTCCCGGTGGCCCTTCCTGTGACACACATAGGTTTTACATCTCCGCAGGTCTCCACTCGACCTATATACATGAACCTGTTGCTACCTACCTTTCCCCTCCCAGCCCCTGGCATCTGAGGCAACGATGCTAGATGTGGTTATACACTGCCTGTCATGAAGCCAGGGTGCTCCTGACTGTGAACTAACCCCTGTCCTGTATTAGCTTATTCCCATTCATGCTTTATCATGTCATCCCTTTGGAAACACTGTTGAGCCTCTTTACAACTGGCAATCTCCCTTATTCCCGTTCTCCAGTTTTCAATCCTGACGAGTAGGTTCCTGCATCTCAATCCTGTAACGGTCTTACCCCCATTACTCCCTTCCACAAAGAGACACACTCTTAATCATATCATACCTGCAAGCACCAACATAGGTGATGTGATTGAGTTCTGATGTAGAGCTCAGTCCTCCCATTGTGAATCTTAAACTTACCATCACAGGTTTTACAACTAGGGTGGCACCGTTCACAAGTTTGCTCCCACTTATTTTCATAGTATTGTTCTGGACATGACGGATAGCATTTGTTTTCTGATTTCACCCGGAAGTGATTGTCCTGACAGCTCAGACATTCTGTTTCTCTTGGACCCCAACATTCTTTGCAGTTTGCGTGACAGTTTTCACAAACTCCAGTTGATTCATTTGCAAAACGCCTGAAACAAATGATGTGTGGCAATAAATATCTTATTTACAACATAGAAAACAGTTTTATTCCTTTTAAAATATTTTATTTCATGGCCATGGAGAAAAAACTGCATGGATCAAATAATTGTCAATTCAAAGCTTTCTCATTAGTCATTCTGAACATCTTAAATTTACTTTTAATTATAATAGTCTGGAAACTGTGCCTTATTTTTACAGTGAGTTGTTGAGGGAATAATTTTGCTTAGGCCCTGTAAATTTAAGAACAAAATGTAATGGGTGACTGCCTTCCAATGGAACTAATAGGACACATTCTGATTTATACTTAGACCTTTATCAGTGAGTCACATCCTCGAGGGTAAAACAAAACAAGAAATGAACTGCACATTACAACAGACTCAAAACCTATGGGAAGGATTCAAAAATAAACTTGAATTAGAATTAGTAAAGTTCCACATTAAATTGAAACCAATAGAATAGGTGCAAGACATTCATTAAGGAAGAAAATTTAACCAGAATAAGAATCAAAAATAAGAATATTACCTCCAAGGAATGGGACAACTCTCAAAATACAGGGGAACAAAGATTACATAAAAACTAAGGACATGAACTTTGTATAGCTATGTACCCTGGCCAAAATTTTACTACAGCAAACTACCTACACAAACCTCCAAAAGTGAAGCATCCAAATTAAATTTTCAGAATTAATGAAGGTCAGCAATTTCAGTGTAAGTACGGACATTAATAGATGAAGTTTGATAAAAACAAGGATAAAGTCAAATTTCCTTGTGGAGGAGTGAGGATGGAGGAAGACAAGCAGGAAGAAAAGGAAAGGAGGAAAAGAAAGAAAATAAATTAATGGAAAGACGGAAAGGCAAGGAACGGACAGGAAGATAGAAATAGAGAAGGGAAGAGGGGAAGGGAAGGAGTGACAGGAAAGGCACAGGCGGAAAGAGAGAAAGGAAGAAAAGGAAGGGAAGGAAGACTGAAGGAAGGAAAAGAATGGGAAAGGAAAGGGAAGTATGGAAAGTAGATATTAATTGAGAAGTAAATATTCACCTGAACATTCATTTGTTCTTCTTTAAAGTTGTGCTAAAGTAAATCTTTTCCACCAACAGAGTAAGAATATGGGGTCTCACTATAGTGTCTCATCTGAAAGTCAAAACTACTTTTAATTGTATAGCACTTTTAATGTAATGAAATGTCCCAATGCACTTTGCAGGTACACTATAAAACAAAGTGTGACACTGACTCACATAAGGAGATATTAGGTCAGACAACCAAAATCTTGGTCAATGAGATCAGTTGTATGTCTTAACGGAGAAGAATGAAGTAGAGAGAGCAGGGAAATAATTTCAGAGCTTTAGGTCCAGGCAGCTCAATGCACGTCCCCTATCTACAAGGCACAAGTCAGGACTTGCCTGTATGCAGCCACAACACTCAAGGAGTTCAACTCCATCCAATACAAAGCAGCTCACTTCATTCATACTCCATTTACCACCATTAACACTGAGGCACAGCATCGGTAGTGTGTACCATGCACAAGATGTATTGCAGTAACTTTTCAAGGTTCCTCCACCAGAAGCTTCCAAACATTTACCAACCAGAAGGACAAGAGCAGCAGAAAAATGGGAACACAACTGCCTGCAAGTTCCTCTCCAAGTCACTCACCATCCTTACTTGGAAATACTGTACATCACTCTTCATTCACCATCACTGGATCAAAATTCTGGAATGCCTTCCTTAACAGCACTGTAGCCTTCTGTATATTTAAAAGACTACAATGGTTGAAGAAGGCAGCTAACCACCAGATAACTTAGGGATCAGCACTAAAACTGGTCTGGCCAGTGATGCCGATATTCCATGAACAAATAAATAAAATACAAAAGGAAGGAGGTTTCACTTCAGATGTATGGAACCTTGATCATGGGTATTGGGAGTACTGTGTTCAGTTTTGGAGCATGCATATGCAGACGGATGTATTGGCCTTAGTGATACTACACAGATTCATGACAATGCTATAAACTCTTACAGAAACACATCAAAAGGTTCATGCATACGTTTAGTTTGACTCTTTTGGGTATAGAAACTGAAGGGGGTTCTGATCTAAATGTTTAAAAAGTTAAAGGATTACAATCTGGTGCATCGAGTAACGAACAAAACATTACTTGCTGTCAAGTCTTAGGAGAAAGAATACGATTGTTGCTCAAGTTTTTCATATTTAGAAGATTTCTTTCAACAACTGCTGTACTCTTCTAATGAGTTTTTTAGTTGACTTAGCCATTAATCATTGATATTAAATGCCATAAACAGTTTTCTAAAAACTCAAGTATATAACATTGACTGCATTTTCTTCATACTGTTTCAAAATATTCCCGTCAAAATGAAATACAATTGTGTGAATCTACACAAATCATTCCTTGACAAGTTTTTTTTTCCAAGAGTTTACCCACTAGATCACTCTAAATTACTTGAAAGCTTTCCTACAGCTGATGCTACATTTTTGCTATATGGTTTCCAGGCATACGGTTTTGTTGCACTTTTTAAAAATGGTTTCCACAATCCTGTGCTAAAATTATTGGGGATTTAAAAGAAACATTTTAGGCTGGATTTTCCGATGGCCTGATAGTCAGTTCTGCAATGTAGGTGGGAATTGCACATGGGGAGCATGCAGAGTGCCCAACAAAGCAGACACCAAAGAAATGGCCTGGAAAATTAAAGATTTCTGCTGGGGAAATTTCCCTTCGCCTTGAATCTCCAAGGCATCCATTTAAATCTGAGAGTTTGGAGGAATCTGCTGAAGTTAAGTAGATAGTCAGGAAAAGTTAGATGATTAAAAACATTGTCTAACTCCTGAGAAACTATTAAACCGTGCCCTCCCTCCCAAAGTGGTATGCACACCTACAAGACACCCCGCCCCCCCCGAAACCACTTACACCCCCATATCCTGATCCAATACCCTCCACTGAGGGACTTGACCCCAGCACCAGCACCCCCACCCCCAGTAAAGGGCCTGACAGCCCTGTTCTACCCCCAGGAAGCGACAACCCCTGCAGCTGGCACCCTACCTATCTGGCACCACATCCACCTTGTATTGTACCCCTACCCACTTTGTACCTTAGCCCCTACCTGCCAGGCACCCTATTTACCTGCCACTCCACACCCTACTCACCTGGCACCCTATCCAATGACCACTTGGCACCTGGCAATGTCATCTATGCTTATCATACATACTTGCACTTTCACAAGAACTGTCAAAGTGGCTGTGTGTGATGCTGGGCATTTAAATCACAGAATATGGCCACTGACAGTTGTGAAAAATAGGGTGTGGTATGCCTTCCCCTGTTCCTTGCTACAAGAGACCTGTCACAATGAAAGTACAGGTTCACATTTCTGAAGGAGCCATGACTGGAATCTCCTTTCAGAAATGCAAAGGTCTTTCATTACATAAAGAAGGAGCTGAGTGAGATTGCCCTCCTCAGAAAACCCTGTCCATTATTTAAAAACATTTTCCATGTTTCCAGATATACTAGTTTTAAAAACAAAACTTATATTAAACCAAGTTGCAGGTATCATACAATTCCCTGGGGCAGCATGGTGGCTCAGTGGTTAGCACTGCTACCTCACAGCACCGGGGACTCGGTTTCAAGTCTACCCTCGGGTGACTGTCTGTGTGGAGTTTGCACATTTGCCCCATGTCTGCATGGGTTTCCTTCGGGTCCCCCGGTTTCCTCCCACAGTCCAAAGATGTGCAAGTTAGGTGGATTGGCCATGCTAAATTACCCATAGTGCTCAGGGATGTGTAGGTTAGATATGTTAGCCATGGGAGATGCAGGGTTACAGGAATAGGGTAGGAGGATGGGTGTGGGTGGGATCCTCTTCGGATGGTCAGTATGGACTTGTTGGGCCAAATGGCCTGTTTCCACACTGTAGGGATTCTATGGGTTCCATAAATTCAAACTACAATCAATAAACAGTGAGCATTTAAAGCATCTTTGTCAGACCATGCTACATTCTCTGATGCAAAAACAGCTTCTGTCAGTCTTTCCAGTTAATTTTCAGTGGAACAACTTATATCTGATGCGTTGCACCTACCCAGATCCACAGGTCTTGACGCACATTGAGTTCAGTCTGTACCAGTCTGCTTTACAGTTAAGGCACTGTGTGCTAGCCCTCCCGCTGCAGGTTTCACAGCTTTTGTGACAAGCAAAGCATTGACGTCTATTCTGCTCTGTGTAGTAGCCATCTGGACATGTGTCAACACATGTTTTATCTAATCGAAAAATAAATAGGTATAATGGTAATTATAATGAGATGAAACAGTAAAGAGTGGAACACCTCTACCATATTGTTGTTGAGAAATAAATTTATAAACTTGCTGTAAAGTATATCATTGAAAGATCAACCAATTTCTGAAAGTAATCCCTTATGAATCTCAAAACTCATGGCAAATATTCATCTATTGGAATTAATCGCAATAATTTCTGACAAAATGAATGTTATACATTTTGTAGTAATACCAATTCCAAAGTAAATTTTATGTTGCCAACAAATGGTTTATTTTGTATTGATGAAACAGCTTCATGTTTATTTGTACATATTGGACTGGAACCAATGATAGGGGTAGGGGTCAACCACCACGAGAATGACGGGGGAAGGTCAGCATGTTTTCTGTGGCAAAGGACTGAGTGCCTGTTTTTAAATTAAGGGTTACTAGCAGCTATGGCTGTTGCTTGTTAAGATCTGAGGACTTCACGAGGGATCATCACAGTTCAGAAAGCAGAGAAGCCAAAAGGAAAGCCAGCATCCCACTTTCTTATGCTGGGCTCTATGATCAGATACTGTGTACCTACAGATGGGGAATTATTAGGGTTTGTAGTGTAGACTTTGTGAAGGATGGGAGAAACATGTGGCTCCCATTTAATCCCTGTGCCACTGCCAAGTTCCTGGTGGGTTCAGGGAATACTAAGTGACAAGTGACTCATTAATGAGTTAATTTACATCCTGCTACGAGCAGGCAAGTTGTACACATTGGCTCCTTCCCAAGTCCAATTTAGTTTCGGGAGGTTGTTCTGCTCTCAGTGGACCGATGTGAAGTCTTTTCTCTGATCTTATGAACTTAGCCACCGTGACAGAACAGGATGAATCCAATTCCACCTATTTAGTGTGTTTGACTATTTGCCAGTGAATGAAACTGTTATTTTTGCTATGATCCTCCTTTCTTGAGTGGATTGTGGAAGGCAGTGATCTCATTTGGAAGGGGTGGGCTGCTCTCAAACTTAAAGTAAATAATTTTATGACTGTCTCATAAATTTGTAAAAACTATGGCATAAATTTGCTGAACCTGCCTTCTGCTGTTTGGTTTTATCTCTGTTGCCCAGTATCCACCATCTATACTTCTTCAAAATCAATGAAATAATCTGGTCCAAAAAATAGTTTCGGAATCACAAAGAAATTCCAAAAGTTTCACTCCAAGATAGATAACTGTCATAAATGTCATAAAAAGACAATGCACACTTGAGGACAAAAGGTAGTGAATGTCTGGAGAAACTTATTTGTACTTAGTGTACATGCTGGTATGTCATATTCATTCCGGCTCTACCTCTGCTGGAAATGATTTGTGTGTAGTCTGTGGCAACCATTAAACACAACACTTTAAACATGGTGTCAGGAATGGTGCTACTGAAAATATGTGCATCCTCCAATTACTGAAAGAAACAGCAAGGAAGAAGTAAGGAACACCTCCCCCCCAACCCACTTCCACCCCAGCAATCTCCAATTTTGAAGGTTAATAGGTAAGTCAAAATGGCTGTCAAATTTCCATTCCTTGCTGTTGTGGAAATGGAAGGAGATTGAAACAGGATAGAGCTTTTTCTTCCCCGCTTTTTGCAACAAAACAATGAAATATTTGCAGAATTAAATAAAAAGATGAGCAAATTGGAGCAACAACACTTTTATCAGTGTTGAGACGATTGCTACAAGCTCTATCGCAGCCTAAATCCCACTGAGGAGCAGAAAAGCCAGACAAGATAGATTTTGCAGATTTTCAAGATACATTTTGAATCCATGTTAATGTTACTTATGAGCAACATGTGGTCAACCATGGGAAAGTGATGGATGTTGTTGGTGGCAGTGTTATCAAGTGGCACTTCCATTGGAATAACCTGTTAATTGACACTCAGTTTGGATTCTGCTAGGGTTACTCAATACCTGACCTCATCACAGCTTTGGTCCAAACATGGACAAAAGAGCTGAATTCAGGAAGGGAGTTGAGTGTAACTTGACATCAAAACAGCATTTGAATGATTATGGCATTATGGAGCCCTAGCAAAACTGGAGTCAATGGGAATCAGGGCAAAACCCTCTGCTGGCTAATGTCCTACATAGCACAAAGGAAGACATTATTGCAATGTTCCTCAATGCAGTGCCTTAGGCCCAACCATCTTCAGCTGCTTCATAAATTACCTTCCCCAATCATAATGTCCGAGGTAGGCATGAAATTATTGTGATTAATTCCAATAGATGAATATTTGCCGTGAGGTTTGAGATTTATAAGGGATTGCTTTCAAAAACTGGCTGATCTTTCGATGATGTACTCTACAACAGGTTTATAAAATTTATTTCTCAATGTTAAACATCATTAGTGACACTTCAAGCAGTGAAATTGTTTGTGTTCAAATATAGCAAGATATGAACCATATACAGACTTGGGCTGAAAAATGGCAAGTAACATTTGCGTATTTGGAACAATTTTCAGTCAAAGGAAAACTAAGTGAACTAACTTAAGATTAAAATGACAAAACAAATTTCAATTTGTATCATGTGATAATCAGTCTTCATATATATACACAACTCCAGCAGTAATTATACTGTTTTATTATGTGGTCTTCAAGTGATTGCCAGTTTGACAGATCAGGGAAATCTTTGTTCAGAAATAAATGTTTACTTGAAACCCAGTCTGAGCATTCCTCAATGAGTGTGATATCTTCCTTATCATTGGGACACAGAACAACCAACTTCTGACAAATTTTAGGAGTAAGATCTATGATCAAAGTAAGTTGAGATGAATTGTAAATCCAATATTCAGACTGATGTTTTCTTTTTAAAGTAACGTACAGCAAAAAGAAAGTTACACTTTAAAACAAAATGAATGATCCACGCTCCATTGAGAGAGATTTTGAACAAGACCTGTTATGTATCTCTTGTCAGCTTGAGTTCTGAAACAAGGACTAGTTTATCATCCAAAATGGAATCTATATTGTGTTGTTTTCCAATTGTGGAATCTTTGAATATCCTAACACATACTCACTGAGTAAAAAGTGATTGCGATTGCAGCTAAGGCAATCGTGCTCTGTGGGCCCATAACAGCGGTGACATTTTTTGTGACAGGGTTTACAGATCTTGTCCAGGTACATGTTCAGGGCACAGTCCTTGTGCATTACGCAGTGCCCCTGCTGGTTCTTCATCATCCCATCTCGACAGTATATGCAGTCTGTTGAATCTGGTCCTTTACAGGTCCGACATGTTTTATGACACTCTGCAATTGAAAGAAAAGTAATTATTAACAGATATTGACATTTTGCCATGGTGTCATTAAGATTTACAAAATGCAAAGGATTAATGCAAGGAATATTAATTTGTTCTTGGGTTTGCTTTTAATTTTTGGTGATTGTGAATTTCAATGAAAACCAAGCCATATCTCTATATATTTTCATGTTACATTGCTTCCCAGTTACACTAGTAAGAACCAAAAACTGAATGCTGGAGAAATGCAGCAAGTCTAGCAACATTTGTGGAGGGAAAAACAGTGTTAACATTTTGAGTCCGGTATGACTCTTATCCAGAACATAATAGCTGATAACCAGTGAAAATGTTAACTCTTGTTTCTATCTCCACAAATACTGCCAAAACCTGCTGAGTTTCTCCAGTTTCTCTCTCTAGAGAGTTTCTCTCTAACTAATATACCATTCTGGATACTGCTGTGGGCGAAGACCTATGAGGGGGTAACAGCAGCAGCAGCCAGACTGGTGGTACCATGGCTGGCTCTGATCTTAAGAAGGGAAGGACAAAGAGCACTAGAGCAGCAGTTATAGGGGACTCTATAGTTAGGGGTGCAGATAGGCGCTTCTGTGGACGTAAAAGAGACTTCAGAGATGGTGTGTTGCCTCTCTGGTGCCAGGGTCCAGGATGTCGCTGAATGGGCAGAAAGCATTCTGAAGGGAGAGGGTGAACAGCCAGGGGTTGTGTACATATTGGTACTAACGACATAGGTAGGACGAGGTCCTGCTGCAGCAGCTCAGGGAGTTAGGTAGAAAGTTAAAAAACAGGACCTCCAAGGTTGTAATCTCGGGATTACTCCCTGTGCCATGTGCCAGTGAGCCTAGAAATAAGAAGATAGTATAGCTCAACACATGGCTAAACAGATGGTGTAGGAGGGAGGGTTTCAGATATCTGGGCCATTGGGATCTCTTCCAGGGCAGGTGGGACCTGTACAAGAAGGACGGGTTGTATCTAAACTGGAGGGGCACAAATATTATGGCTGGGAGGTTTGCTGGTGTCACTCAGGAGGATTTAAACTAGCTTGGCAGGGTGTTGGGAACCAATGCAAAGGTGAATGCACTGAAAGGGAACTAGAGAATAGGGCCAGTAAGACTCAGAGGAAGAGCAGGCAGGGTGTGGTTTGCTGATCAAAGCAGATCTGGTGGACTGAAGCGCATCTGTTTCAGTGCAAGAAGTGTAACGGGTAAGGCAGATGAACTTAGAGCAGATGAACCTAGAGCTTGGGTTAGTACTTGGAACTATGATGTTGTTGCTATTACAGAGACTTGGTTAAGGGAGGGACGGGATTAGCAGCTTAACGTTCCAGGATACAGATGTTTCAGGCTGGATAGAGGGGGATATAAATGGGGTGGGGGAGTTGCACTGCTTATTGAGGAGAACATCACAGCTGTACTGCGGGAGGACAGCTCGGATGTCTCATACAGCAAGGTAATATGGGTAGAGCTCAGGAACAGGAAGTGTGCAATCACAATGTTTGGAGTTTATTATAGGCCTCCCAACAGCCAGCGGGAGATAGGAGAACAAATATGTAGGCAGATTTTGGCAACATGTAAAAGTAACAGGGTTGTTGTTGTGGGTGATTTTTAACTTCCCATATATTGACTGGGACTCACTTAGTGCTTGGGGCTCGGATGGAGCAGAGTTTGTAAGGAGCATCCAGGAGGGCTTCTTGAAACAGTATGTAGATAGTCCAAGTAGGAAAGGGGCCGTACTGGACCTAGTATTGGGGAATGAGCCTGGCCAGGTGGTCGACGTCACAGTAGGGGAGCAGCTCGGGAACAGTGATCACAATTCAGTAAGCTTTAAGGTACTGATGGGTAAAGATAGGTGTAGTTGTTAGGTGTCGGTGCAAATCAACATATGGTATGTGGGAGGCTTTCAAGTGTAAGTTGCTCAGAACTCAGGATCAGCACGTTCCTTTAAGGATGAAGGATAAGTATGGCAGGTTTAGGGAACCTTGGATAACGAGAGATATTGTGAGCCTAATCAATAAGAAAAAGGAAGCATTTATCAAGGCTAGGAGGCTGGGAACACACGAAGCAAGGGTGGAGTAGAAGGAAAGTCGAAAGAAACTTAACCAAGGAGTCAGGAGGAAAAAAGGAGTCATGAAAAGTTATTGGCCAACAGGATTAAGGAAAATCCCAAGGCTTTTTATACTTATATAAAGAGTAAGAGGGTAGCCAGGCAGAGGGTTGGCCCACTCAAGGACAGGGAAGGGAATTTATGTGTGGAGTCAGAGGAAATGGGCGAGGTATTATATGAGTACTTTGCTTGGTATTCACCATAGAGAAGGACTTGGTGGGTGATGAGTCTGGGGAAGGGTATGTAGATAGTTTGGGTCATGTTGAGATCAAAAGGGAGGTATTGGGGGTCTTGAAAAACAATAAGGTAGACAAGTCCCCAGGGCCTGATGGGATATACCCCAGAATACTGAGAGAGGCAAGGGAGGAAATTGCTTGGGCCTTGAGGGAAATCTTTTTATTGTCACTGGCTACAGGGGAGGTCCCAGAGGATTGGAGAATACCCAATGTTGTTCCTTTATTTAAGAAGGGTGGCAAGGACAATCCAGCTAATTACAGGCCGGTAAGCCTTACGTCAGTGGTAGGGAAATTATTGGAGAGGATTCTTCGAGACAGAATTTAATCCCAGCTGGAAATCAATGGCGTATCAGTGAGAGGTAACATGGTTTTGTGAAAGGGAGGTCGTGTCTCACTAACTTGGTTGAGTTTTTTGAGGAAGTGATGAAGATGATCGATGAGGGTAGGGCAGTGGATGTTGTCTACATGGACTTCAGTAAGGCCTTTGACAAGGTTGTTCATGGCAGGCTGATACAGAAGATAAAGTCGCATGGGGTCAGCGTTGAGCTTGCAAGATGGATAAAAAACTGGCTCAGTCATAGAAGACAGAGGGTAGCAGTGGAAGAGTTCATTTCTGAGTGGAGGGCTGTGACTAGTGGCATTCCTCAGGGATCAGTGTTGGGACCTTTGTTGTTTGTAATATATATAAATGATTTGGAGGAGAATGTAACTGGTCTGGTTTGCCGATGACACAAAGGTTGGTGGAGTTGCAGATAGTGATGAGGACCGTTAAAAGATACAGCAGGATATAGATCAGTCGGTGACTTGGGCAGAGAAATGGCAGATGGAGTTTAATCCGGAAAAATGTGAGGTAATGCATTTTAAAAGGTCTAATCCAGATGGAAAATATACAGTAAATGGCAGAACCCTTAAGAGTACTGATAGGCAGAGGGATCCGGGTGTACAGGTACACAGGTCACTGAAAGTGGCAATGCAGATGGAAAACGTAGTCAACAAGACATATGGCATGCTTGCCTTCATCGGCCGGGGCGTTGAGCTTAAAAATTGGCAGGTAATGTTGCAGCTTTATAGAACCTTAGTTAGGCCGCATTTGGAATATTGTGTGCAGTTCTAGTCGCCACACTACCAGAAAGATGTGGTGGCTTTGGAGAGGGTGCAGAAAAGATTTACCAGGATGTTGCCCGGTATGGAGGGCATTAGCTATGAGGAGAGGTTGGAGAAACTTGGGTTGTTCTCACTGGAATGACAGAGGTTGAGGGGGGACCTGATAGAGGTCTACAAGATTATGAAGGGCATGGACAGAGAGGACAGTCAGAAGCTTTTTCCCAGGGTGTAAGAGTCAGTTACCAGGGGCCATGGGTTTAAGGTGCGAGGGGCAAGGTTTAAAGGTGATGTACGAGGCAAGTTTTTTGCACAGAGAGGGGTGGGTGCCGGGAACTCGCTGCCGGGGGAGGTAGTGGAAGCAGATACTATAGTGACTTTTAAAGGGAGTCTTGACAAATATATGAATAGGATGGGAATAGAGGGATACGGTCTCCGGAAGGGTAGGGGGCTTTAGTTCTGATGGGCAGCATGTCGGTGCAGGCTTGGAAGGCCGAAGGGCCTGTTCCTGTGCTGTAATTTTCTTTGTTCTTTGTTCTTTGTCAAGAACTAACAAACCCTGTCTATCTAACCTGTACCCTCCCTTATCCAAATTGATCAACAACAGCAGCAAAATAAGCATGTGTAAGATCACTGATTTGTAAATTCAACATTATTGTGCCTGCTTTATAGACCTAAAAATCAGTCCAATGATAATGGGTTTATCAAAGCAGAAGCCTCTGGTAAAGTACATGGACATTTGAGCCACTGTTAAATTGGATAAGTTTAGGTGATCATTACTGTCCTGTTGATATCAGGCTCCAATGTCCATTTCATGACCAGGTTGTTAAATTTCTTTAGCTTAGGTGCTTGTGATGAACAAACTTCAGTTTGTCTTTTCATGTCTTGAGAACTCTAAGTAGCAGTCCTTTGGAGGACCACTGGAGGTTGCTCAAAATCACAGTCATAGAATCATGGAAATGATCAACTGAAAGGAGGCCATTCAGTCCATCTTATCTTAAAAACTTCCAGAAAAGAGCTATGCAACCTAATTCCACTTTCGAGCATTTGGTCCATAGCCTTGTATGTTATGGTTATTTGACTGCGTGTCCAAGTAAATAAGGTTAAGATTTTCCCTCTACCACTCTTTCAGGAAACAAATTCCAGTCCACCACCAACTGCTAGGTGAAAACATTTCTTGGTGCTTCCTCTACTCCTTCAAAAATTCCTATAATCTATGCTCCTTGGTTACTGGTTGATCTACTGAGGAAAATAGACGCTCCTAACCATTCTATGCCTCCCATAATTCTACAGATTTCAATAAAATCTCCTCTCAGCCTCTTCTGTTCCAAGGAAAACAACATCAGGTATCCAATGGTTCCTCATAGCTAAAATGTTCTGTTTTGATGGCAGTGTCTATTTAAAGTTCCTTTGTGGACTCTGTAGTGTAATCATATTCTAACTTTAAAGTGGTGGACAGAACTTCTACAGTACACGTGCTGAGGTCAAATGACTGTTTTATACAGCTGTAGCATGACCTCCTGCTCCTATATTCTTGCCTCAGCTAAAGAAAGAAAGAATCCTGTATTTCTTCAGAACTCCCTTGTGCCCTGTTTCCTTCACTGATCTATGCACACGCAGACCAATGTTCTTTTGATCCTCTCAGTTCACACATTCCCCTACCATTTGTTGTATATTCTCTTGTTTCTCTCTTGTTAGATGCACAACCTCACATGTTAAATTTAAAGAGAATTTTATTTGTAATGTTGAAGGGAGAACATGTGATTTCTTCTAGCTTCACAAACAACTGTGTGTGGCTTTGTCCTGCATCCTATTCGAGTCTCTTCCTTTCGCCCCAGACTCACCTGTAATCCTTGGCTGTGCCCAATATTGGTTAGGCCCCGATAGGCAAGTTGCATCAAAGTGCCTGATTGACGCTTGAAGCTGCCCTGAATAAATTATGATAAGGGCCATGAATGAGTTTTGAATGGTCCTTGTGCTCTCTGTGTCAATGCAATGTTGCAGTGCACCACTGGAATCATACTTAACTCGGGGCACTAAGTAATTTAGGTCCTAAGATGTCTTCAGTGAAATCATTTATTGGGTTGAAAATTATCATAGCGATTCAATGAATTCCAACCCAATATGGTAATAATTGGGTAAAATAAATGTATTTGCAAATTAGTCTTGGTGGACCTCAAGTTCAGAACTCAACTTGAGTTATATCTTAATTATTGAGAAAATGTCTTTATTTTACAGAAATAACAACATTCAAAATGTAGGCAGGAAATAATGACACGGTAGTAAATCTAATACCATTTCACAATATTCATGTGGCATGGACTAATTTGTGACTAAAATTTTTAAAAGTGCTGGATCCTTCCTTTGGGTTCTTAAAATTACTTTTGTCATTGGAACATGCTGAGCTTACCCTGGCATTCTTCAGTTTCCTTGTCAATGTAGGTTCCCACAGGACAGAATTTCAAGCATTGCCCATCATGTACAACCAAAGAAGGATTGATGCATGCTTCACAATCATCTGAGTCTGGACCGTCACACACTGAACATTCAGGATGGCATGGAGCGCATGTGAAGGCCTGAGTGTTTTGAAAGAAACCTCGAGGACAGTCCTCCATGCAAGTACCCTTGTGAAAGAAAAAGTACCTGCTGCATTCTGTGGAAACCAACACATTATTAGTTTGCCTGCTTCCAAACAGGTCATAATACCATGATGACAATATGGTCTCAATAAACTAATCTATGCAACAAGCAAAACGATGTATTGTATCAGAACTTTATAGTTACTAGGATTAGTCATAATTTACAGGAGATAATCTTATAAATTTAGGAAAATGCGAACATAATTAAGCCTGTCAACCCTTTGAACCTGTTCCTAACCTATTTGCAGCGGGAATTCTTGATTCCACAAGACCATAATATGTAGGAACAGAAGTAGGCCATTCAGTTCATTGAAACTACTTTGCTATTCAATGAGGTCATTGCTGGGATCTGAATTCTCGATTCCACTTTTTTGTCTTGTCCCCATAACCCTTGATTCTCTTAGTGATTAAAAAATGTCTACTTCAGCCTCGAATGCACTTTACGAGCCAGCCTCTGCAGCCTTTTGTGGTAAAGAATTCCACAGATTCACTACCCTCTGACAGCAGAAATTCCTCTTCAACTGTGACCTAACTGGACAAGCCCTCAGGTACTAGATGTGACTCCCATGAGTGCATATCAGAAAATCATGGGCTCATTATCCACAATTGTCAATTTTTCATTCAAATAAACAAAAAAGTCAAGGGATTTATGATTCATCATGGGAATGGTGAATAATTATTTTCTAAGTATCTGATGCCCAGTGATTACGCTGTTAAAAATTTGGCAGCCTATTATACGTGGTTTAATAAGGAAAATAAGGAAGGACTATTTTCTATGCTTAGTGGATTAATAATGAACAGTCATCAACACCTCCATCACTAAAAGGAGGAGGAGAGAGATCAGGAGTTTTTTTTTTAACATAGTGCATCATTGGATGCTTTGCCACAGGGAATAAACAATTGAAATATCGGCCATTACAAATTTTGAAGGGAAAATGGCCAAATATTTGAAACAATGAAGATTGAGTAGGGAAAGCAGGATATTGGGATATACAGGCAGTTTTAAATCATTCTAACATCTAGCTAGCTCAGGCACAATTGACCAAATCAGCCACTATTGTGTAGCGAACCTCTGTGGTTATTTGACGTGGCCCCCTGCAAAAATAAATCATTAGCCAGATACTTTATCATGAAGTCTGCAGTCTTAAAGGAAAATGTAGAGAAAAATGCCACAGATATACATTTTAAAAATATGTACTTTTTATCTTTACCTGTGCACTCGTGCTCATTGCACTTTTCGCAGTTCGCAGGACAGCGTTTGCAAAGTCTTTGAGCACTGGCATAGTGTTTTCTGGAACATTTCATTTGACAACTGTTGTTGTCTAGTACGAAGGGGCTGATGCAGGATTGGCAGTTTGTAGGAGCAGCTTCACAACTCTCGCATGCATCATCACACTTTGCACAGGTATCATCTGCACTTACAAAATAGCCCCTAGCAAAATGAGAAATCATTGCTTAGATACATATTGTACAATGAAAAGATGGTGGACTATCATTCATTACAATAACCTCACAAGCTATTACCAGTTCTCAAAATATTTTAACATTGTAATTGGTTGGTGGGTCTTAAGGTTTGTTCTTCTCTAAACTCAAGCTGTAATTTTAGTAGTACTTAGGAAATGCTAATATTGTACTTAATTATAATTTAATGAGTTGAACCAATTAAGATAACTACAAATTATTGTTAAGTGGTACTTCTAAACTGAGATTTCCAGCATCACAGATTCCAGGCTTCAACCAATGCAATTCACTCCACATGACATCAAGAAGTGGCTAAAGACACCGGGTCCTGCAAAGGCTATGGGCCCTGACAACAGTTTGGCCATACTACAGCCAGTCCCTGGATTGTGAACAGGTTCTGCACTTGAGTCCGTTTACAAGTCAATTTGTATCCAAGTTGGGAACACAATGCAGGACAATATGAAAAAGCCATTTGTAAGTATGAAGGCAGATTCATATGTCAGACCTTTAAAATTGCACTAATATACGGGATCACATTTGTAAATGTGAGTGTTCATAAGTCAGATATTTGTGAATTAGGGACTCCCTGTCCTGAAAAGCTGTGTCCTAGAACTAGCTACAATACTAGTTTCTACCTGACAATGTGGAAAATTGCCTCAGTATGTTCCACTAAGAAATGGTAGGACAATCTAACACAGCCATATACCATCCATATACCCACTTTTGATCTTCAGCAAAGTGATGGAAGTGGTCATTAACAGTGCTATCAAATGGCACTTGCAAATAAATAAGCAGCTCACTCAGTTTGGGTCCCACCAAGGACGTTTGGTTCCAATTTTGGTCCAAACATGGATGGAAGACCTGAAGAAGAAAGGCAGCATTCGACCAAATATGACGTCAAAGAGCAGAACTTGAGTCAATAGCGATTTTTCTCTACTGTTGAAGTACTCGCATAAACGAAGATGGTTGTGGTTTTTGCAGGTCAATCATCTCAGCCCCACAACATCACTGTAGGATTTCCTGAGGATGGTGTCCTATGGCCCAGCTGTTTTCATTTGCTTCATCAATGACCTTCCCTCCATCAGAAAGGTCAAAGATGGGGAAGTCCACTGATGCTTTCATGATGTACACCCCCACTTGCAACTCTTCAGATAATAAAGCAGTTCCTGTCCAAATTCAGCAAGACCTGGGCAATATCCAGGCTTGGGTTGATTGTGGCAAGTAACGTTCTCACCACATAAGTGATGGGCAATTACTTCCTCTAACAACAAATAGAATCTAACCATCACCCCTTAATGTTCAATGGCATTAGCATTGCTGAATTCTATCAATATCCCAGGAGTTAGCATTGACTGGTAACTGAACTGGAGTAGTCATAAATGCTGTGGATACAGGCACAAGGCAGAGGTTAAGATTTCTGTGGAACATAACTCATCTTCTGTCTCCCCAACACCATCTACATGGTGTAAGTCAGGAAAATAATGAAATACTTACCGCCTGCTTAGATGTGTGCAGTTCCAACAATACATAAAAAGCTTGCCACCTCCAGGACAAAGCAGTCCACTGGACTGGAAACCCATCCACCACCTTCAACATTCACTATCTTCACCACCGACACACAAGGGCAGCAGTGCATACCTTCCAAACCTGCAACCACTACCGCCTAGAACGATAAGAATAGCAGGTGCATTGGAACACCACCATCTGCTAGTTTGCCTCTAACTTACAGAGCACCTTGGATAGGAACTATATAGCCATTACTTCACTGTTACTAGGTCAAATCCTGGAATTCCCTTCCTAGCACCCAAGGCCTTCAGTGGTTCAAGAAGGCAGATTGTCAATATTTTCTCCATGACAAATAGGCATGATCAAAAAGTTCATGTCTAATCACAAACACTCACGTTCCATGAACAAATAAAAGAAAATCTTAATTAGCTAAAAAACATGCAATAAAGACAGAAAGATTGGTGATGTGTTGCGGCTATATCATGTAGGAATTCCCTGCCTCTGACTTGCTCTCGTATCCACAGTATTTAAATGGCTGATTCAATTCAGTTTCTTGTCAATGGTAATCCCAGGATATTGATAGTGGAGGATGCGTGATGATAGTGCAACTAAATGTTTACCTTTTGATTTCAAAGCTTTCTTTAATTTTGGAAGCCACATGAAACTTTCTATCTTTCACTGGAGTAAATGTAAATGTCATTTGTTCAGTTTTTTTAGCTTCAGATCATCTGCCATTTTTCAACGTTCACCTGATTAGTCAAACTTTATCCACTAAGCATAAGTCAATAAATGTGGAGCTGGAAAAGCCTAGCAGGTCAGACAGCAACTTTCCTGCTCCTCGGATGCTGTCTGACCTGCTGTGTTTTTTAGCTCCATATTTATTGACTCTAGCTTCCAGCATCTGCGGTCCTTACTGTCTCTGAGCCACTAAGCACAAGTTATCTTTCGAATTTTAATCATATTAAATCTTGTTTTCTCACTGAAATTTTCATGAAAATTTAACTTTTAACATTGAATAACTTTACATCTAAAACATAAGGTCTGTTACATTACATACGTAATTATTAGACAAATGAAACACACAAAGGTAATCTTGAGGACGGGTTCATAGAGTGTATTCAGGGAGAGGATGGCTCATTGGTATTGTCACATGGCTATGAATCCAGAAACCCAAGTAGGGTGCTGGGAAACTGGGTTTGAATCCCACCATGGCAGATGATAGAATTTGAATTCAATAAAAATATGAAATTACGTGTCTATGACTACCATGAAATCACTGTTTGAAAAACCTGTCTGGTTCACCAATGCCCTTTAGGGAAGGAAATCAGCCAACTTCACCTGGTCTGGCCAACATGTGACTCTAGGCCACAGCAGATTCTGAAATGGCCTTGCAGGCCACTCAAATGTAATAATCACTACAAAGTCTAAAAAAAAATGAAACCAGATGGATAACTTGGCAATGACTTAGGCACTCAGAAATGACACTGGCGAAGATCATCCTTACTAATGTCTGGGGGCTAGTGCCAAAATTAGGAGAGTTGTCTCACAGAATACTCAAGCAACAGCCTGACATGATCACATTAATACTGGCATAGAATCATACTTTAAAGTCACTGTTCTTGGAGTGGAGGCAGCATTGAATGTTGTGTGGGAGCAGCACCGAGCAGGACAATGTAATTCATGGCCGAGAAGTGAGACCTGCACTAACCGAGCAGCCTTCACATTGTTAGCACCATACATTGTGTTAAACCATAATAAATAGGAACAGGACGAGGCCATTCAGCCCCTTGAGCTGCTCCACTATTCACTAGGATCCAATATTCACTGCTCCAATATTCCTCACTGACCTGATACTATGGCATTAAGACGTGTATTTTGGCCTGTTTATTTATGAAGAGATGTTGAGACAGAGGTAGTGAACAATCAGTTCCAAGCCAATAAAGTAAACAGCTTGTGAGGTCTTGGTTTTTTTTTAAAGTTAGAACAACAGAAGCAGCTTGAAGGGGTCAAGCTCCCACAGAACCTGTATTTTAGTTCAACTTGCAGTTGTTGCTGGGGTCTTGAAGCTAAATGCGGAAGCTGTTGTTCCTCTTTCTGTTCCAGCTAAAAGCTGGGGTTCACTTCCTGCAACAAGAATTGCATGTGAGGAATCTAGTTTACTGAATTTGCCTTTGCCAAAGGTGTGTTTATGGGATGGTACAATTTTGGAACAGTTGCTGTTTTGTAATTAAACAATCTATTATTCTGTTAAGTTTTCCAATAGAGTTAAGTTATTCCAATTGTTCTTTCTTTTATTTATGTTTTAACTACAACGTAAGAATAAAGTGTGTGTTGCTTCAACTCAGGTAGTTTGACCAATCAAAGCAATTCAAGATTGGGCATCCATGAGGCACTGTGGGCCATCAGCAGCAGCCAGACTGTATTCCAACACAGTCTGCAACCTCATGGCCCGGCATATTCCACACGTCTAGCATAACCATCAAGCCAGGGGATCAACCATTCTTCAAGCACGATAGCGCGGCAAAGTATAAGCACACCTAAAAATTTGGTGTCAAACCTGGGGAAGCCACCAACCAGGACGACTTGTGTGCCAAACAGTGTAAGCAGCAAATGATAGACAGAACTAAGCAATCCCACAAACAACAGATCAAATCTAAGCTCTGCAGTCCTGCCACATCCAATAATTAAACAACTTGCTAGAGGAAGAAGCTACACAAATATCCCCATTCTCTTTGATGGAAGAGCACATCAGTGCTAAAGATAAGGCTGAAACATTCAGAGCAGCCTTCAGCCAGCAGAGCCAAGTGGATGATTTATCTCTGCCTCCTCCAGTGGTCCCCAGCATTAAAGATATAAGTTTTCAGCTAATTTGATTCACTTCATGTGATGTCAAAGAAATGGTTGGAGACACTGGATATTGCAAAGGCTATAGGCCCTGACAACATTCAGGCAATAGTACTGAAGACTTGTGCTTCAAAACTTGCTGCTCTCCTAGCCAAGCTGTTCCAGTACCGTTACAACACTGGCATCTACCTGACAATGCAGAAAATTGCTCAGGTATGTCCTGTGTACAAAAAAGCAGGATTAATCCAACCCAGCCAATTCTCGTCCACCAATCCTATAATTCTGACTCAGTCATCAAAGAAGTGATGGAAAGTATCATCAACAGTGCTTTCAAGCAGGACCTGCTCAGCAATAACCTGCTCAGTGACATCCAGTTTGGATACTGCCAAGGCCACTCAGCTCCTGACGTCATCATAGCCTTGGTTTAAATAGGGACAGAAGAATTGAAAAGGTTCTTCTGAGGAAGGGTCTAGGTCCGAAACGTCAGCCTTCCTGCTCCTCTGATGCTGCTTGGCCTGCTGTGTTCATCCAGCTCTACACCTTGTTATCTCAGATTCTCTAGCATCTGCAGTTCCTACTATCACAGAAGAACTGAATTCTAGAGGGGAGATGAGAGTGACTGTTCTTGATATTAAAGGCAATTTCGACCAAGTGTGGCATCAAGGAGCCTGAGAAAAAATTGAGTCAATGAGTATCAGGGGACAACTCTCCACTGGTTAGAGTCATACCTGACATGTAGGAAGATGGCTGTGGTTGTTGGAGGTCAGTCATTTCATGTTTCAGGATATCTCTGCAGGAGTTCCTCAGAATAATGTCCAAAGCCCATTCACCTTCAGCTGCTTCATCAATGACCTTCTGTCCATCATAAGGTCAGAAATGGCAACGTTCATCAAAGATTGCACAATGTTTAGCACCATTCGTGACTCTTCAGATACTGAAGCAGTCCACAACCAAATGCAACAAGATCTGGACTATATCCAGGTTTGGGCTGAAAACTGGCAAGTAATAATCTTGCTACACAAATATCAGGAAATGGCCATCTCCAAAAGAAGGCAATCAAATCAATGCCCTTGACATTCAATGCTATTACCTTCACTGAATACCCCACTATCGATATCCTGGGGGTTACCATTGACCATAACTGAACTGGACTAGCCATGTAAAGACACTAGCTACAACATCAGGTTAGAGGCTAGGAATACTGCAGCGAGTAACTCACCTCCTGACTCACCAAAGCCTGTCCACCATCTTCAAAGCACATGTCAAGCTATGCTGGAATACACCCCACTTGCCAGAGTGAATGCAGATCCAACAAAATTCAAGAAGCTTGACACCATCCAGGACAAAGCTCCCACTTGTTTGGCACCATATCCACGACATTCATGCCCTCCATCACTATGCTAAGTAGAAGCAGTGCATACATCTACAAGATGCACTGCAGATATTCATCAAAGATCCTTAGACAGCACCTTCCAAACCCATGACCATTTTGATCTAGAAGGACAAGGGCAGCAGACACAAGGGAACACTACCACCTGCAAGTTCCCCTCCAAGCTGCTCACCATCCTGGCTTGGAAATATATCACCGCTCCTTCACTATTGCTAGGTCAAAATCTTGGAATTCCCTCCCTAATGGCATTGTGGACTGAAGCAATTCAAGAAGGCAGCTGTCCACCAGCTACTCAAGGGCAAGTAGGGATGAGCATAAAATGTTGGCCAGCCAGCGATGCTCACATCCCATGAGTGAATTAAAATAAAATCAGGATTGTTTCTGAGAACAGTACTTTTGAACAAACCAAGGAATTATTATTTTAGAGCCACATGGTTTTGTAATTGTAATTTGTTAGCTGATCAGCTCAATTTGCTAGATGCCTATTACATGTTTCAGATTAAGTCCAACAGTGTCAGTCTAATTCCTTTTGGTCTTCTGTTCTATTTCTTTCAAATCTAAAAGCCAAAGCAGATACATTAAAAGTGTCTTTTTCCTTAAAGCAAAGGCAGTATTTTGAATGAACATGCTTATGGACAAATGAGAGGCAAGAGCAGGCCATTCAGCACCTCGAAACTGCTGTATCTTTGACAATATCATGGCTGATCTGTTTGTGGCCTCAACTATACTTCCCTTTCCAAATCCCTGATACCTGTTGACTTCCTTGTTGATCAATAATCCACTTCAGCCTTAAAAATATTCAATACTCCTGTCATCATTGCTCTCTGGGGAAGAGAATTCCATGGACTAGCAACACCCTAAAGGAAAGAAAATATCCTTGTCTTCATTTTATTTTTAAACTGTGTCTAGTTCAAGTCTCTTCCATTAAGGGGAAATACTTTCTTAGCATCCACTGTGTCAACTTACCTCAGGATCTTATACGTTTTAATAAGACGATGTTTCATTCTTGGAAACCCAATTGAAATAGACATAATCTGTCCAATCTTTCCTCATAAATTAATTCCTTCATCCCAGGAATCGGTGAAATTACCCCTTATCTAATTTGACAGTTCACTTTGGCTAGCTCTGACTTCATACACTTGTAATTTTCTTCATTTAAATTTATAATACTAGACTTTGGCTCAGTCTTCTCTCCCTCAAACTGTATGCGAAATTCAACTATGTTATGATCGCTGTTACCTAAAGGCTGTTTTACTAAAAGATCACTATTCAATTTTATCTTATTGCCTGGTAGGGAACTGCCTGCTTTTTGATGGACTCTAGTATGTACTATGCCAAGGAACTTTTCTAAAAATACACCAGCTTATCTTCCAGGTTTCCTTTGCTAATCTGATTCATCCAATCTACATGATTATTACTTAACCCTTCTTGCAAGTCCTCATTATTTCTTCTATACACTATCCTCCACTGTAGTTCTTGTTAGGCAGGGCTATACATTATCCTATAGTGTGGTTCCTATTAGGAGGCTGTAAACTATTCCAGCAAGTGACTTTCTCATTTCTATTAATTACCCATAGTCAAACTGATTCTACATCTACGGTGATCTCGCAATACTGTATAATGTAATTCTTAATTAACCCCACCACACTTTCCTTGCTTCCCATCCTTCTGGAGTGTAGCCCACCCTGGTTGCTTCATTGATATAAATGAGGAATCCTATGCAGACCATTGCGTAACATTCATTGGCCGGTGTTTGTCTTGGAAAATTGACATTGTCACTTATCACTGCTTTGAAGCCTTCTTGTTGTTTTCATACTTCAAAGTAATACACTAATAATTAAAGTATCAAATGTTTTTTTTAAAAAACAATTCAATGTTATTGTAATTTAAAATAGTGTTTGGAACTTAGGTTGAGTTTGTGATTGTTTAAGAGACAGTAATGAAAGGGAACACTTACTTTGGGCATTCACTTAAACATTTCCCCATATGCAGGTAAAGGGGATGATGTTGTAGTTTGATGCATTGTTGGCAGTTATTTTTGTTTCCTGAACAGATCTCACAGCCTTCTTCACAAGGCTCACATGTTTCACTGATTGGACTGGCAAAGGTTTGTTTCGGGCAGTCACTAACACAGATCTTGCCATTTAGGTAAAGTCCTAGAAAGAAACAAAACATTTTCTGAATTATGCTTTTTTTTGTAATAATATACACAATTGCAGCAAAGGATGCAAGGTAATAATTGGCAGTCAATCGAGCAGGAAGCTACTTTGGCCATCTTAGCTTCCATCCAGATAAAAACAAAAACAATTTAAGAGGAGTTGTTAATATTTTTTTACCAAACAGTAAGGTAGTTAACAATGAGCAACTTCCTTTGCTGCTCATTTGTCTGTCCATAGCAGGTTTAACTCTGTTGCCACTGCAAATGAGTAATGTAGCCAATCAGGGTATTGTACTATACGTTGAATCCCAAAAGCTTTTTGGTAGTGTACGGAATGGGCACGAGGCGGAGTCCCTGAAAATGTAAACTGTAAACATAATGTTTGTGGCCAGAAGAAAGGAAAATGGGACCCATTGAGTACAATTCTACCCTGCATCACCCCACCCAACCATCCCTCCCCACCCTCATGCCAGTGCCAGCAGAAAGGCTCTGGGATCCCTAATTTTAATATGTTGGGAATGTGTAAACAGGGCTGGTAGTTAACTGGTCTCCAATAGCCCTTATGGAATATCCTGGTCTGTCAGCTTTCAAGCCCTTCTGGCTTCCCACCTGAGTATTAAAGTCACCCCTTCACCTCTATAGCCTCATTACACGGAATAATGAGTGGTTGAATGGTTACACCAATTTGTACTTTTATCCCATAGACCTAATATCATGAAATAATGCATCATGTTAACATGCTGTAATCACCTCCCCGCCTTGCTCTGTTGTAACTCTGACTTCTGGCCAGGAAAATGCAGAACTGATTCTGCACTAAGTGCCTCTCCCTGACTAATGCCTTCATTGCACAATTTCTGGGCCAAAAAGAATTTGGTACTTTAGAGCTACAGTTTTCACATCTTCAGTTACAATGTTCTTCGAACAGACTATCAAACAATAAAAGGAGACATTTTTTCAGCTTGCATGCTATGAACAGCAATTTACAGTTCTCCTGTACCACTGTCTCTGATGTGGCAAATAAATCTAGTCTTCCCTTTCAGAAACCAAATGAAATACTGTTGTTTAGAAGACTGAAGTTAATCAAATGACTTTTTCTAGTCTAAAATAATTGATCAAAATTCTTATCTCCCTTATAATTGCAAGGCTCTGGTAGAACATGCACTGATCAATCTCAGTTTAGTTCCTAATGGGAATGAATGAATCTAGATCTCTACTAATCCATTGTAATTGACAGAAAATGGGTTGTCTCACTCACACTGACCATAAGGGCTATTGGTGTGGCAAAGGGAAAAAGAAATATACTTCTGGAGTTGGGAGTAAGGAAATTTGACTTCTGAATGCGTGTTGCTAATAATAGGTAGAAAAAAAAATGTGCTGTTTTCAAACATTTGATAAGCTAGCAAAAGTGTCAGAAAGAAAACACCTGTTGTTTATAAAATGTCAAGAATTTTATTGTGTGGCTGCAAAAGACAGAACCTACTGCATCTGTGTATCCAGTTGCCCAAAGGTCGCATATTTGGAGGAGACAAACTGCTGTTGAGACATATCATTTAGAGCAAAATACAATCAGTGAATTCTATACCTGAAGGACAGCTGGTGCATTCATTCCAATCAACTCCTGTGCACGTCTTGCACAAATTACTACAGGGTGAGCAGGTGCCTCTGTCAGCTAAATGGAAATTAAAACAGTCATAAGCACTACAACCTGCATAGTAAAATGACACCAGTGTTTTCTCATTGCAAATTTACCGGTGCACATGACAAAATCACGCGAACAGAAAAGATTTTCTTCTAGGCCACAAAAGCAATATAAACATGGCTGGGAAGACTTTGTGCCAGCACCTTTGACCTCCTCTAATTCCATAAGACCATAAGACATAGGAGCAGAAATTAGGCTATTCGGCCCATTGAGACTGATCCACCATTCAATCATGGCTGATAAGTTCGTCAACCCCATTCTCCCATTTTCTCCCCGTAACCCTTGATCCCCTTGATAATCAAGAACCTATCTGTCTCTGTCTTAAATGTACTCAATGACTTGGCCTCCACAGCCTTCTGTGGCAGCAAATTCCATAGATTCACCACGCTCTGGCTGAAGAAATTTCTCCTTACCTCCATTCTAATAGGTCTTCGCTTTACTCGAAAGCTGTGCCTCATGTCCTAGTGTCTCCTACAAATGAAAACATCTTCCCAATATCCACTCTGTTCAGGCCATTCAGTATTCTAATTCCATTCAGTATTTCCTGGGCTTGGGATCACATTCACAACTTTACAAGGGCTCAGTGGATGTTTGCAGTTGGCAAGGTGCCTGATTGAATTGGTTGTGGGGAGGGGTTTCAGGTGGTTGAGGAAAATAGTAGTGACATGAGCCACAATGTATTATGAGTAGTGCCTCCAGCAGAAAAAAAACAAGATTTTTGTAAAGAAGCCTATGTTGCCTTGTGCAATCAACCATTCTGTGACCTATTGCAATATTATCTTGTTACACCTCCAGCATGTTTGCTTCTCCAACTACCCACAACGTCACTCCATTTTTCCACCACCTTGTCCACCTGCACACCAAGAGCTCACTGGGTTTCCTAACTGCCAATACTGTATTGATAGGAAATACATGCTGCAGTCCAACCATTTAGATATCATTACAATACACTCATCCACGTTTAGTTTAATAATTATACAACAAATAACATATCTGGGAGGAAATTACCGATCTGTCATCAGTTGGCAAAGAATTAGCAGAAAGGTTCTTACTTTGATTGCCTTCTGCATTTTGGTGAGGTAAATGAATTGCAGGGGAAAATTTGTAACGGAAATATATGTTGTTTATTTCAGTACTATCCTGTCATATATATAATCCTTTGTGTCATTTTTATTGGACCAATTCTGCTACTTCCTTTATGTTTCCTGCTGTAAAGAATGCAGTATCTCTGAAAGCCCAGGCTGAAATAACTGCACAGACACTGACATCCCATCAATCAGTTATCATTTATTTACATGTGCATGGTACAAGGGCTCTGACCAGCCAGCTCAAAGTCAGTCCCTGAAATGAGGAGACTCGCTGAATCTCCTGTTTATATTTGTCAGCCAGGGGCCCCTGGTTGGTCCAGGTTAACAGTCCCAATCAAGGATCTCATAGTCAATGAGATCCACCTGACCCTGGTCCCATTACTACGCAGGCAAACTGGAATATCCTTTCCTGACCTATTACCATGAGCCAAGGGCATCTCTGGTAAACACTCAACATCTAGCAGGGCTTAAAATAGGCAGAGGTTGGAAGTAATTTATATTGTTAGAGCTTCTCAGCTCATCTGCCTGGGAACATTTGTTTGTTGTTGGAATGTCTGAAAATCTGTTCAATAAATGCAATTTTCTAAGCTTATTTGGGTCTCCTCTTCAACAAGCTGTCAGATCCCATCAGGCTTACTGATCAGAGTGTGTTCTTAGTATAAACTCAATGCCAGCTTTACTGACATCTATATACATAACTGCCAATATTATGAATCCATTTAGCCACCCCATCTGCACAGTTGCATGAAAAAATTTGAAAGTGAACCATGCCCCATTTTCCTTACTGGTCGAGATTTGACTCTAAGAGGTTTCTCACTTTACCATGTAATATGAGTGACTCATTTTCAGGGAGTAACGGTAAAGAACGTTGCCTCTGTTATTTTGTTTTTCGTCAAAATTATTCAGCTGCTTGTAATCTCTCTATTCTTCTGTATTAATAGATTCACCACCATTTTAAAACATCCTTATAGGAAGAAAGTTCTGCTAACCCACACTTCTGAATTTTAGAACAACTAAATAGGAGTGTAACTAGAACTCTGACAGAATTGAATGGATCATAGGCTTGAAAAGCTGAAACAAAAGACTCATTGAAATTGTTAACTATTTTTAATTAAAGACGGGAAGTAAGATCAAGATCGATTTATCGAGAATGCAAACCTACAAAGGATACCTAAGAAGAACAAGTAGACTCAGTGATGAGTCAATTAACAAGGATGTAGCGTTTTGGAAAACTCTATGTGTAGTATTTTGGAAGCAGGAATCAGAAAGAAACTGAAATTTCAAATAAATAGACTGGCATTAGTCAATAATTCAAAACTCTGCATTCTAAGTCCTGATCTAAACCAAGTGACACCTTGGATTAATCATATCACCATGGTCAAACAATTATATATGTAGGAAGGAGGCTTTAATTTATTAAATTAAATTTTGGAATATTGTTTTCTTCACACTCAACTCAGAGTTTTGGAAAGACTGTTAAAGGATATTGGGGAAAAAATGTATTTGTTTATATTCATTCATGGAATATGGGTGTCACTAGAAAAGCCAAGATTTGTTGTCCATCCTGAATTGGCATTTGAGAGCATTTAAAAGTCAACCACATTGCTGTGTGTCTGGAGTAACACGTAGGCCAGACCAAGTACAGAAGGGATCCTTCCTTGAAGGACATTAGCGGCCCAGATGAGTTTTTATAACAATTGACAATATTCCCATGGTTGGTATGAGTTTAGACTTTTAAATCCAGATTTTGCTGATTTCAAATTTCAGCATCTGCCAAGCTGGGATTCCAATCCTTATTGTCTATGACTCTGGATTACCAGTCCAGTGACATTCCCACTATACCACCACCTCCCTGCAATTATTTTTCATAGCTTTGGCACTGTATTTAGGTTTATGTTGTTAAGACTGTGTTTGACAGCAAACCTACATCTAACTATATCAGATGCTTCAGGCCTAATGTAAAATACAGCATGTGTCACCTAGTACGTTTGAAAAAGATTTGGCGTTTCAAAGCCCAAAGATCTTAAGTGGCTTGTCACTATTTATGTGAAAATTTTGCAGTGAATGGAGTAGCCCTAAAGTTTCTTGTATGTTTTGTCTCATTGTAGAAAAGAACTGATTTTTTGTTTTGTCCTGTTATATGGTAAAACACATCATAACTCTGTCAAAACACTTCAATCAAAATTTGCCTACATGCAGACACAGAGGATGGCTCCAAATGTACTTTTAAATAAGATATAATAGACATAAATCATGCCATTGCCACCAAAAATTGCAATGAAACGTCTTTGTAAAACCGTCCTGCTTCTTAAATCTCAGCAGCTTGTGGGCTTTTGAACACAATCTGACCAAGCTTGCGTACTGGTTTTGCATAGGTGGGTTTTCCGAGCAAAAGGTAGTCAAAACTGTCTAAAACATTTCATTTCTCTTTAGTTTGCCTCACCACCATGATATTCTTGGGAATTGTTACTTCTAGGCACAGGCTGAGATTTTTTTATTACATAAGCAAATAATATGAATCATTTAATTCCATTTTGTCATGTTTCCCTTGCATTTTCTTACAGCTCCATCTACTCATCTCTGGCAGTTTTAATTGAATGCAACACACAAATTGCCATTTCAGAACAGTACAGTAAACACTAGAGTCCTCCAGACCTGAAGATCTGCATCCTAAAGTGTTAAAATAGGCAGCTTCAGGTATAGTTGGATGCATTGCTTTTAATTTTCTAGATTCCCATAAGGTACCAGCAGATTGGAAAATCCCAAACATAACTCCTAAATACAAGAAAGGAAACAGAAGTAGGGAACTACAGACTAGTTAGTCTGGTAATCAATGGAAAGATGCTGGAAGCCATTATGAGGAAGTCGTATCAGGAAATTTTAGAGAATTATGAAATGAATAATTTTTACCCTGATTTTCATTGATTCTAGTTTTGATTGGCTTCTTGATGTCACCCTCAGTCAAATGTGGCCTTGATATCAAGAACAATCTGTACATTACATCTTTTCCATTGAAAAATGGATTATGGATACTGTCAATCTCTGCTATACTTCTGATGAGAATGCCCTGACCAATCAGAGTCTACCTGCCTGCTCTGAGTTCAATCATCTAAATTGTCAGTTAACAGTTCTTGATGTTAATCGTGGTTCAACCAATTTGCCACTTCTTCTTGGTGTTCCCTTTCTCAGCTTGGTTTCTGTAATTCCAGATTAGATGAGGGCAAGACAAAAAGCCTTTATTTTGTGCCTCTTTTTAGTGATGTAGATAAGTGAAGTGAGGGGGCAAAAACTTGGCAGATGGAGTATAAAGTGAGAAATGTGAGATTTCCCACTTGGTGGGAAGAATAGAGAAGGAAAATGTTATTTAAATGTAGACAGGCTGAAGAATGTACAAAGGAATTGAGGTACCTGAAACAGAGTTTGTATCCAGGCACAACAAGTGATTAAGAAGGCAAATGAAAGATGGATGGAGTTCAAAAGTAGGGATGTTTTCTTCAGTAGGGCATTGATGTCATTGCTGAGGTACCACACACAGTTTTGATCTCCTTATTTAAGAAGGGATATGTTTACGTTGGAGGTAGTTCAGAAAAGATTCACTAGATTCCTGGGATGAATGTGCTGTTCTATGAGGAAAGGTTAAACAGGTTGGGCCTATACTAATGGAGTTTAGAAGAATGAGTTTAGAAGAATTGAAACATGTAAGCTTCTGAGGAAGCTTGATAGGTTAGGTACTGAGAAATTATTTGGCAGTTGATGGAATTTAGACAGTTTCCAATGAAAGGGTCTCGTGTTTAATACTGAGATGAAGACTGTTAAACTTTGGATTTATCCATCCCAGAGAGCTAGGTTATTGAATGCAATCAAGTTGTGTTTTACAGTTGTTTGATATTCTATGCTTGGACGGTGGGGTAGGGGCTGAGATGAAGTGCTGGGGAGTGCAGTTGAGGCAAGGAAGTGGGTTTAAAGCCACATTCAGATCAACCCTGATCTTACTGAATAGCAGAGCAGGCTCAAGGGACCAATCAATAATCACAGTCTATAGTTTCAAATAAGAATTAGCAATGATCTGACAGTTAGTGGCACTCATGCTTACAGCAAAACATAACAGATTCATTTATTTGCATACTATCCTGGGTCATTCTTGTTGCATTTTTGCTCTGTCTAAATGCTGGGGCACATTCCTGTACAAGTATCACTTTATGCATGAACAGTCGTTCATCATTTTGTTTTCGTTTACTATCAAAAGTATCCTTGAGTTTTTAAATGGTCATTGGTTGTTCATTTTAACTTGCCTGCTAACGATTGTTAAGATGTAATTAAAAACATTTAATTTATCTATCATTAAAGTTGCTTGTCAAGCCAATTCTTCCACCTTGTGTCTAACCAGGCATTTGTATTTCAGCAAACATTAATAAACATTTTACAATTTGAAAAGTGGATTCACCATTTATGTCTAATTTATTTCCTCTCCAGCATTTATGGTAGATGTGACTCACCTTGCCAGTAGCTTCCCTCTTTACAGTTTACTGAAGAATTGGAGATGCATTTTCCATTCTGTAATACATATGTGCTCACACAAGCATCGCAATCATCAAAGCTGGGACCATGGCATATACTGCATCTGGGGTGACAATTGTCACAAACAGCACTATCTTCATTACCATAGTAACCACTTGGACAAGTTTGCACACATTGAGTCTCTGAAACAACACAAAGTTACATGATCTCAGTTATTAAATGGAAAATTTTCAAATGCATTTCATGTACAGAATAGATCTAAATCTAAGACGTTGGGAAGGGAAGATTGCAAAGTGTTTTTTTTATTGAAGTAAGTGGCCCAACAGCATATAATTTCTCAGTTTCATGTTGTTGTTTGCTCAAAAGTACTGAATTATCCTAGATAATCAAGTTGAGTAGGACAACACAGAAGAATTGCTTTGTTGAATAGTTTCAATTTGACAAAGCAGGTCATTTAAATGTAACAAGTTTGAATTAAGAGACATAAGGGTAGAACTTCCATGGTTCTCAATCATAACTTTGGCTGAAAGCACAGAGCAACGGCTTAAATGCTGTCACTTTAAACTTGACCTGTGTTTCTCCCACAATTAGAGTTTTATAGAAGTCCAGAAAATAAAGAACATGATATTCATTTCAGGGATGAAACTTGGAACTTCATTAAAAGAAAATTTGGACGAATTGGCAGAATAAAGTGTAACAATGAACGGATGTTCCTTCCATGTTACAGAGATTACAGTTGAAAAATAAGGTGAAATTATTTTCTTTAGAATGGCGAGAACTGAACTATCAAAATTTATATTTGCATACAACAAAATATGGCAGAAGGACAAAAAAAGAGCAAGCTAAGAAGGAAGGTTAGAAGATGCCTGAGCAATGTGATTTGCAAAGACTTTCAAATATGGAGAGAGAGATGGATTTAGGAAGGCAATTACAGCAAGAAAAATGAAGAGAACTACAAATTCTAGTCCAGAATATTTAAGGGTATCCAGGTAATTTTTTTTGCAAAGTTTTCTCATTACAGGACTGGTGGAACATCATGAAGAAACTGCCAATGCAGCAATGGTAGGACAAGAAAGGTATGGGATGGAGTCACAAATCTCATAGATATACTGAATGAAACCTCTGGTGCTTTGTAGTTGAGGTGGAGTGCAGTCTCCAATCCCCCTTTATATTGAGTCTAAAAGTTATCTATAAGACCGTAAGATGTAGGAACAGAAGTAGTCCATTTAGCTCCCCAGATTTGCTCCATCATTCAATGTGATCATGGCTGATCTGATAATCTTCAATTTCTCTTTTGTGCCTTTTCCCCATAGCCATTGACTCCCTTACTGATTAAAAATCTGCCTATCTGGGCCTTGTGTATACCTAATGACCTAGCCTTGATAGCCCTTTGTAGTAAGGAATTTCACAGATTGACTACATACTGGGAAAAATAAATCCTCCTCATCTCTGTCTTCAATGGATAATCCCTTACTCTGAGATTATGCCTTCTGGTCTTAGGCTGTCCCACAAGGGGAAATAACCTCTCTGCACCTACCCCTTCAGCCCTCCAAATAATTTATATGTTTCAATAAAATCTCCTCTCATTCTCCTAAACAAGTCCAACCTCTTCAATCTCATAAAAACCTCATAAAATAACCTCCATACCTGAATCATCCTAGTGAACCTTCTCTGGACTGCCTCCAATGCCATATTGCTTTCCTTAGATAAGGGGCCCAAAACTGTTCATAGTATTCCAGCTATGGTCTAACAAGGGCTTTGTACCATTTTAGCAAGATCTCCCTATTTTTCTGCTCCATTTCCTTTGAAATAAAGGCCAACATTCAATTTGCCTTCCCTATTTCCCACTGAAATTAGATGCTATCTTTTTGTGATTCACATGCAAAACTCCCAAATCCTGTGCTGTAGTTTTCTGCATTTAAATAATATTCAGCACCTCTATACTTCCTACCAAAGTACATAGTCTTATATTTTCCCACACTATATTCTATCAGCCAAGCTTTTGTCCACTTACTTACTCTTCCTATATCATGCTACAGACTCTTTGTGTCATCCTCATTACTTGTCTTCCCATCTATTTTTGTGGCATCCACAAACTTGGCTGTGGTACATTCATTTTTGTCATCCAGGTTATTAATGCATACTCTAAGTAACTATGGCCCCAGCACTGATCCATATAGCATTCCACTAGTCACTAGTTACTATCCTGAAAGTGCCTCCTTTATCACAACTCTCTGTTTTCTATTAGCTGGCCAATCCTCTATAGTGCTAATATATGAGCCCCAAATCCACGGGCTCTTATTCTTTTAAGTAGCCTTAAGTATAACACCTTATTTAATGCCTAGCTGAAACCAGGCTATCTCTGCTTGATTTTATTCTGCATTTCTAAAGGCTCTGCTATTACAATCTTTATAATTGATTGTAACAGTTTCCTAATAAGAAGCTGTCAAGCTAGCCTATTATTACTTGTTTTTCAGTCTCCTTCCATTTTGAATAAGTATTTTACATTGGCTGCTTTCTAATCGTCTGGGACTTTTCCTGAATCTAAGGATTCTTGGAAGATTAATACCCTTGCATCCATTATCTATGCACTGACTTCTTTTACAATCCTAAGATGCAAACCATCAGATTAGGGGATGTATCTGCCATTAGCCCATTAGTTTTCTAGTTCTTTCTTTCGTGAAATTAGCAGTGGTAGGAGATGAACCATTATTGAGTCTTAATGAGAAGGCGAACTAATATTAATAACAAGATGCAGTTTGTTACCTGATAGCAATTTGTACAAGTTACATCAGCTTGTTAGCCATAATTACAAAATCTATAAGGATCCAAAGATGGCACATCTGTCCCCATTATACTAGACTCCTTCTTCTGTACCTATGTCCCTACCAATTAATGGATCATCCATGAAAATTCTGTGTGAGCTTGTGAGCTTGGGAGCTTGTTCAGGACCCAGAATTCGCTCCAGCTTCTGTTTCTTACACTAAATGCAGCCCGAGGTACCTTTATGAATGGACAGGTAAAGGGATGATATGAGTGGTGTTGATGGCAATATTGATTCCAATTGGAGGAAGGCAGTGTTTTGGGAGGCGAATTAGGGACGGAGGAGATTAGAGTCAAATGAAGTAATGATTTATATTCAGGATGAACATTTAAAATTTACCAAGTTGAGAAGTCAGTGCAGATAACTGTTGATGTGGTGATCAGCCAGCAATGCTGGAGGTGAACAAGGCCATCAGTGTAGGGTTTTGGGATACTTGGAATTTATGAATGGTGGAAGAAGGGATGCCATCAGGGAGAAGAGAATTAAAATAATAAAGTGTGGAGATGAGAAAAGAGCATGTATGAGTATTAAAGAGGCTGAAGGGCATACAAAAGCAAACTAATCTATGCCTATGGATGATGTTGCTAGTAGCAACAGGGAGATAATCAAGAGCACAAATCATAAGGGGGGCCTGATGTGGTAGAGGAAGAAAATAAATCATTGTTGGAAATGTATTTCTTGCATTCAGACAAAAACAAATGGTACAGAAGTCCAGTCCCTGGATCTGGACTTCAACAGATAGGAAATAGACCCATATTAAATGTGAAAAAAAATTTGAAGATGAAGGTTCATATTCTAGAGCTTTCAGAAAGAATGACAAATCTGACCTTGTGTAAGACTGCTTTACACTGTGAGAAACTGAAAGCTGCAGTGGCATGTGTAGTGTTCAATGTTTTCATCAGTGTTACATTATACAAATCTCATCAGAGATCCTTGTAAATTTTTAACAGATTAAGCCTGGAATTGGAGCTAGTGAGCCAACTTGACTGCTTCCACATACAGGATGTTCTGGGCAGCCTGGGACCTAGCAGAGTCACATCGACATGAAACTTCTGTAAACTTCTGTGATGTTTAATGTTCTGTAAATCAGGTCAGAAATCACACCACACCAGGTTATAGTCCAACAGGTTTATTTGAAAACACAAGCTTTTGGAGTCTTACTCCTTCTTCAGGTGTTAGTGAGAGAGGTAGTTTCAGACACAGAATTTATAAGTAAAAGATCAAAGGGTCTCACCACTGCTGAGGATGTACTAAACAAACCTAAGATGCTGTTAAATGTTGAATCAGTTAGAAGGTTGTAATTGACTAATACGTATATGTAAATTCCCGAATTCCTTTGAAGTCACTGCCCTGAGAGAACTAAAAGTTTTATCTGTGTAAAGAAGAGATGATATTTTAGGTCAGACAATGTATGTTAGGTGTGAGGCCTTGTTTAAAATCTGTTTGTGTTTTGGTTTGGACTCAAACTGATTTTATTTCTAAAGTAGGAATTTATAAAACGCCACATTGACTGACTGTCTATAAACTGTGCGTTTTTTGAACAAAATATAACATATCTACAAATACAAATTCACTCCATGGATTCATATATGTATGTGTGTATGTGTGTGTGTGTGTGTGTGTGTGTGTGTGTGTGTGTGTGTGTGTATATGAGAGAGAGAGAGAGAGAGAGTGAGAGTGTATAGTGTAGTGGGGTCACCTGTAGTGCGACAAGAACCCAAGATCCGGTTGAGGCCGTCCTCATGGGAACCGAACTCAGCTATCAGCCTCTGCTCGGCAACTCTGTGTTGTTGTGTATCCCAAAGTCCGCCTTGGAGGACATTTACCCGAGGATTTGAGGCCCAATGTCCTTGACCGGTGAAGTGTTTCCCAACTGGGAGGGAACATCCCAGTCTGGCGATTGTCGCACAGTGTCTATTCATCCGTTGTCATAGCGTCTGCATGGTCTTGCCAATAGACCATGCCTTGGGGCATCCTTGCCTACAGCGTATGAGCTAGACAATGTTCGTCGAGTCACATGAGCATCTGCCGTGCACATGGTGGGTGGTGTTCCCACGTGTGATGGTAGTGTCCACGTCGATGATCTGACATGTCTTACAGAGGTTGCCATGACAGGGTTGTATACTGTTGTGGTTGATGTTGTCCAGAAGGCTGGGTAGTTTGCTGTGAACAATGGTCTGTTTAAGGTTTCGTGGTTGTTTGAAGGTGAGAAGTGGAGGCATGGGGAAGATCTTAATGAGGTGCTCATTGTCATTGATAATGTGTTGAAGGCTGCGAAGAACATGGTGTAGTTGGAAGGGATCTTGGGTTCATGTCACACTACACACGACCCCAACACACTGTACACTCTCACACACACATACCTACACACACACTCACACAGATCCCCTCTCATACACACACTATCTCACACACACACAGTCAGACAGATCTTCTCTCATACACATACTGTCTCTCAAGCGCACACACATGCACACACATACACAAGCACCCGTTCTCTCTCCGCTACACACATATGTGCACACAGACAAACACACACTCTCTCTTCTCCACACGCATATGCACGCACAGACAGATACACACACACTGTCTCTCTCTGTCTTACATACACACATGCGCAGACAGACAAACACACACTCTCTCTCTCGGAGGTCCTCTCTCATACACATACCATATCTGGAGTGCGTGCACATGCACACACACACATACACACACACGTGAATCTATGGGATTTACGTACACATATTAATCAATAAAACTGTCTAACTGATTAAAGATTTAACAGCATCTTAGGTTTGTTTAGTACATTCTCAGCGCTGGTGTGACCCTTTGATCTTTTACTTATAAATTCTGAGTCTGAAAATACCTCTCTCATTAACACCTAAAGAAGGCGTAAGACTCCAAAAGTTTGTATTTTCAAATAAACCTGTTGGACTTAACCTGGTGTCGTGTGATTTCTGACCTTGTCCACCCAAGTCCAACACTGGCACCTCCATATCAGGTTCTGTAAATAACCTGTTTGGATTTAGAATCAGGGCCATCTCTGCATTGCTCTGGATGAAATCAGATAGGTAGGATATACAACAACTTAATCCAAATTTAACAGAGGAAATTGAACGAAACATTTGAGAAATGAATGACCAGGCAGGTAAATTCTGATTGGTCAGGACATTGTACAGTAATGCAGAAGAGTTTGCAAGTCTACAGCATTTTTGCAAGCCAGTTCTCTGTGTCTTGATTCTGAAAAGCGCAAGACAAAATGCTTCAATTTCTGGACTCCTTGTCGCAATGTTTAAGAGTATTACTCTAACCTAAAGAGGGTTCTGATCTGAAAGCCGGAAGAACTGTGGATGCTGGGAATTAGAAATTAAAAACAGGAATTGCTGTAAAAACTCAGCAGGACTGGCAGCACCTGTGCAGCGAAAGCAGAGTTAACATATCAGATCCAGCGACCCTTCTTCATAACTGATGGTAGCAAGGAATTGTTTGGTATTCATGCAGGACCTAAGGTTAGCATAGATTTTGGAAGTTTGTGAAACTAGTCGGAAGACCTAAGGAAAGAATGTTGAGAATGGGCAGCAGGTGCAGAGAATGGCTGGAATGCGGGGTGTTTTTCAGGATCAGAGTGACTGCAGCAACTTTGAATGGGATAGAGATAATACTTGAGGAAAAATTAGCTACTGACAGTGGCCAGAAACAAGCTCAATGATCAGAAATTGTACGGACAGGGCATTGTGGGCAAAGATGAAGATGAACTTCACTTACAGGTTGCATGTAATAGATGGGGGAGAAAAATTGAAAGAGGAAGGTTCGGGACTAAAGTTGGTGAGATCAAAGGAAGAGGTAGGTTGAAGACTAACCAAGGAAATAAATGACAGAAGCAGCTACATGTTGGTTTTTGGCTGAGGGAAATATAAATCACAATTGAAGTCAACAAAGAGAGGAGAGCTGAATCGAAACAGGTAGTTCAGGATTGTCAAAAACAAAAATATAAATTGCTGGAAAACCACAGCAGGTCTGGCAGCATCGTGGGGAGAAAGCAGAGTTAACATTTCGGGTCCAAGGATCCTTCTTCAGCACTGATAATAGCTAGGAAAAGGTTAGTATTAATGCAGAAGATGGGATGGGGGAAACAGGAGAAGTAAATGATTGGTGGAAATAGTGCCTAGACAGAGAGTGAACATTAGTTGGACCGACAAAGGAATGGGTAAATGCCAGTCTGGGAGAATGAATTGCTGCTAATGAGCCATTAGTAGCTGACAATGGGTTGCGTGTGATGGGAGTCCAAGTGATGATGAGGCGAGATGGGTGGAGGTGGGGTAAAGACATGCGGGAAGGTGCTCAAGTCCTAAAACTGCCAAATTTGATCTTGAATCCTGAAGGCTGCAGAGTTCTCAAGTGGAAAAATGAGGTGCTGTTCTTCCAGCTTGAGCTGAGCTTCACTGGAGTACTACAGCAAGCCTGAGACAAAGATGTTGGCCAGGGAACAAGGTGGTGTGTTGAGTTAGCAGGCAACTGGAAGCAAAAATGACCCTGAGCTTCCAGTTGCCTGCCACTTCAACACACTACCGTATTCCTTGGCCAACATCTTTGTCTTAGACTTGCTGCAGTGATTGGCTTTCCACTTGGGATCTCTTGAAACCTACAGGACTCAATATCAAGGTCAACAATTTTAGGCTCCCATGTCTTTCCTGTACCCAGACACCAGGCCTTGTTATCACTTGGACTCCTACCACACACAACCTATTGCCAGCTACTAATAGTCCCCATTAGCAGCTATTCATTCTCCCAGGCTGACCTTTACCCATTTCTTTGTTTGTCCAACTGTTTTTGCCTCTCTTTGGGCTTTGTCGCCATCTCATTTACTCCCTCCCCACACCTCAGGTCCTGCATAAATACCAAGCAATTCCTTGCTACCATCAGTTCTGAAGAAGGGTCACTGGATCTGATGTGCTTTCACTGCACAGATGTTGCCAGCCCTGCTGAGTTTTTACAGCAATTCCTGTTTTTAATTTCTAATTCCCAGCATCCGCAGTTCTTCTGGCTTTCAGATTAGAACGCTCCTTAGGTTAGAGTAATACTCCTAAACTTTGCTACAAGGAGTCCAGAAACTGAGGCTTTTTGTCTTGCACTTATCAGAATCAAGATATAGAGAAGAAGCTTGAAAAAATGCTGCAGACTTGCAAACTCTTCTGTATTACTGTACAATGTCCTGACCAATCAGAATTTACCTGCCTGGCCTGAGAATTAAGATTGAGAGTTAACTGTTCTTGCTGCATCTCCATGCCAGTTGTGGCCCAACCAACCCTCTCCTTCCCATTTTGTATAAAATGCTGTCTCTGTTTTCAATTCTATTTCATTCATCTTTGTTTTGATGAATGCAAGGGAAAATGTGTCAAAGTCTAGTCTCCTTTTGGTAATTTCTTTACTTTCCACTGTAGAGACAAAGGCATGGATCTGAAGAAAGGTCTCTGGACTCGAAACATTAACTCCCATTTTCTCACTACAGATGCTGCCAGACCTGTTGAGTTTCTCCAGTGTTTTCTGTTTTTTCCTTGTTTCAGATCTCCAACATCTGCTATTCTTTATTTTCTATGAAGGCATGGCAATGATTGACTTGATCAAGTTACAATTCCTATTAATGGCTAAATCAGTTCAGTGATAGATATACTTGATATAAAAAGAAAGAACAGAGGAATCATACAAGTGTAAAAGACCAGCATTAGCATTAAACCACAAAATGTGCTGGATAACCAGGAATACTGCAGCTGATGCTTATTTTCAATAAAACAAGTTAGTGGCTATAACAGTACTTACGCCTGAAATATCATTATTCTCACTGGCAGACTCTTGCATATAATCACAGGCATTGTCAACACTGTCAATGTAACCTAATGTTTGTTTAATGGTAATCAGTATTGGAATTGCTCATCCAGGCTTGCTTACCTAAGAGGAAAAAGCCAGTCTCACACCAATAGCATTGTTCTTCATCACAGTCAATACAATTCTCGTGACAAAGTTCACACTCCATCGTAGATTCATTTTTAAATGCTTTGGCTGGACATGTCTCATAACAGCGTTGGTAAAACCTAGAGACAGTTTTACAAGATCACAATGCAGAGTGAGGGCAATACAATGATTAGAATCTGATTATCCTAAATTACTGCGGTACACCAAAATGTATGGATTAAAATATTCGCCTAGAAATTCCAATGAGAATCAGGAACCTTACTTCTAACCCTGAAGAGACAAAATGATATCCACAGATACACTTAGATGACTATAGCCAGCAGGGGAGACAACGGCTGTTGAAACCCTACCCCCTTTATGCAGCAACTAATGTGCCATATTCTAAGAGTTAGATTTCCAACAGCAGTGAGCCATTTTGATATCTCCTATGAAGGTGAAAATACGTAAGCTAAGTGTGTGGGTAGTGTTGCAAGTGGGTAAGGGGGGAAATATTGTGCCAAAGGGGTGTGGGACAGGTGTCGCTGGTGGGTAGGCAGGGCAGAGTGCCATCTAGGTGAAGGAGGGGTAATGACATTTGGGTGAGGGTAACAGGTGGGTAATTGATTAGCATGGCAGGCCAGTGAGGAGATAGAAAGCAGGAAAATCTGAGTGTCTAGGTGAGAGTGACAGTGGTGGCAGGAGTGCTTGTATGTGTCAGACTGAGACAGAGGGGAAGGAGTGGGTCTATTTGAGTCTGGGGCCGATGTGTGCTGTATTGGCTGTGGGGATGGTGTTGGGTCAGATTAGTATCTGGGTCAGGCGCTAGTGTGTTGCTGTGTCCAATGAGTTGGGTCCAGTTCAGTGTGTTGCACGCCAGGTCCGTGAAGTTTCAGGTGAAAAGGTGCTGTAGTTGGGGGAGGGGGGGATGCAATGGTCAGTCAGGGGTTCCATATAACAGTCACCCAAGAATTAGAATAGGTTTTTAATCTTCAAATGTTTCCTGGGTTATTAATAAGCTTAAATGAGTCAGAAACACTCCGAATTCTTTGACTTAGGGAGTGGGGTTCTTGGAAGATTTCAGACACTAGCACATGCTCATCAGAATTCTCAATTTCACGGGCAACTTCCTTGGAGTCAGCTGCTCTGGGAAATCTGCATGTTCCCAAGCACTAGTCCAACCTACGCTACAGAAATAACAGCTACCTAGCCATCAGAATTTCTGGACTAATGTTTTAAAATTGTAATATCACAGTTATATGGATGACATTGTTTACAACGAGAAAAAACGTTTGAAGTATAAAGGTATTTCGATAATACTATTCACTCCCTTGTAAATTATAGCAAATATTTTTATGTAGTTCTTTTACTTCAGCACTAGGAGAATAAAATCAAAATCTTGTGTTCTATGAAAGTATTTTAATGTTCTTGATCATATACTCAATTATTAGCAAGCCCAAAGACTATCTTTAATTATACTAAGAAGAGATTTTACAAATAAAAGTTCTGTGAAGTTGCTCACAGTTAGAATGAGATAATGAGAGGTTAGAATTTTCAGTTTCCACCCAAAACAAGCATGAGTAGAAGGAATAACTATGGTTTTGGGGTCCTTTTATAGAATGTCACCAACAGTCACTTTAAGCAATGTTGGCTGGGTTGTTCATCATCTGTACTTGAAATTTTCCATCAGGTCTAACTACAACATTTGACCTGGTTTCCTTTCTAAACACTTATTAAAAAAACCATGCATACTGTTTGCATTTGTAGCTCCCATGAAAATTGCACTGAAAAATGGCTAAGCTCCTCCAAACTGCCTGACCTCTTGATTTTCCTCTGCTGACTGTACTTCTTTAGATTAAAACAAAGGTAGAAGATAGTTTTAAATCATCCTTGAATATTATTTAACTGCATTTGTTTTAACAACTTGAAAATAATTACATCACAACATTAGGAACTATAAACAATTGCTAGCTACTAATTCCAACAGAAAGGAACAATTGCTTAAATATATTGCATATTTGTCAATGTAAAATAGAAACACACATCATTGGTATCATGGTAGAACTCAACCATTCATCTACCACAGTCTTCTGTCATAAAAGTATCGATCTACTGCAGCAAGGAGTAATGTTGGCAAACAGCTCCACAGCTTAGCAAGATTATTTGCTCCACACTTTGAGTGAACTGCCAGGGAAGGGACGTAATCACCAGAAAGGAATATCTGCAATTTTATTTTTAGGAGCAATTCAAATTAATATCTGCAATTTTATTTTTAGGAGCAATTCAAATTAAAAATTGTCCACCATTTAAAAGAGAAGTGATTGCAATTCAGTTAGTTCTTATACAGAGTTCATTTTAGAAAACAATAAAGCGAAGAGAAGAATGAACTTACATGTAGTAGCCAGTTTTACACAATGTACATTTTCTTGGATCATCTGTATAAACAAATATAAATCCTGGTGATTAGCAGTTGTAAAAATAGAATGAGTTAACTTTTGAGGCAGATATTCTATTCAGTCTCTATTCAGTCATTTGGTGCAACATTCCAGATGCCATTCTTTGAGAAAAAGCTATGATGTAGCTTGCAAATCCATCAAAATATATTTACCTGAATTCTGTTTTTCACAGTAACTGACAGAGAAGTAAAGTTAATTCATCTCAAAAAAAAATGGCAGGTCTACAGCAATTCAGGTGCATTACATTTATCTAGCACTGTGTGTATAGGTATGTGTGTGTGTTGGGGTAAGGTAGCGGTGGTGGCCAGAGTGTAGCTAGGGTAGCAGTGAAGAAATCAAGAAATTCAGCATCATTTTTCTAATCAGGACCATTCTTTCCAGAGGCCAATTCGGATGAAATCCATAGAAGTATTAAGCCTTTCTTCTCTGAAGAAAGATTCAAAGCTTTTCACTGCCATCTCATGTCACTACTGTTGCTGATAGCTGTCAGAGAACTGTAGAGAACTGTACAACATGGACATTGATATACATCGTGCACAATACATAATGATAACACAAGGGATGTACATTCTTGAGAACTAAATGCCAGCTTTCATTGCATTAGATTAGATTAATTTTTTTAGCAATAAATTTCATTTCTCTGTTTGCCATATAATTTGGTCAAATGTGAATGAGTTTCTAATTATTTGTTGTTGTGCAACTAAAGCCAAATAGGCTTAGTCTTCAACACAATTTTTATCAATGTACAACCAGCAATTAGGTGCTCCAACAGACTCTTTGACTTGAATCAATAGAACTGAACGTGGTTATGTGAAGAAAAGAAGTTTGAAGTTAGATACAATTTGGATATATAAAGTATTAAGAAATGGAAGTGTTTAAGTTATTCTAGATATGAGAAAAGTGTCTTCAATGGATTGAGACAAAGTGTATTCATGATAGACTGGGTAAAACTGTTAATGGATAAAACAAGAAAAGATCAATGGGATTGGCTTTCAAATAAACCATTATACAGACAGTTTAAAAAAGCCTTTTTGCCAAAAATAGAGACAAGGTAAAGGATAATTAAAAGAAAAGGAAGAAAAATGGAAAATGAAAAAGCTAGTGTAAATCCTGGCACATGATAAGGATGCAAGATTTAAAGGAAATCAAAGGAGAAAAAAAGTGAAAATTACAATAAAGGAGTAAAAAATGGAATATCAAAATCAGCAAAAACAATCATTATATGTGATAAATGAAAGGGCTGTAAGGAGCAATATGGACCACTTGAAAACCTATAATGGCAATACTGTAAATGGCAATAAGGCATTGTGGTGCTGTTGAATGATTAATTTGTATCAGTATTTATAAAAGAGGAAGAGGATAGAATGTTGGACATTCCAGGGAAATTAACTAAAATTAAAGTCATCAAAAATATGGTAAATTATGAAGATAATGATCCCTGGAACCTGATGCTTTCTATTTCAGAGTTTTAAAGAAAGGAGGCATGCAGATGCCCTAATTATAATCTACAAACTTTTCTCTATTAGGATCCTGTACTTTAGATGGGAAAATAAGGCATGTCTGGGTGCATGGGTGGCTTTAATCTTCATGTAGATTGGGATAGTCAGATTGGCCAAGAAAGCCTCAAGGAAAAATTCATCCCGTTTATTTGAGATAGTTCCCTAGAAAGGATTTACATGTATTTGGAAAAGCAAGGACTGATTAGGGATAGCCAACATGGCTTTGAGCATGGGAAACCATGAGTCACTAACTTAATTGAATTTTTTGATGAAGTGATGAAGAAGATTAATGAAGGCAGAGTAGTGGACGTTGTTTATATGGACATCACCCATTTCCACATGGTGAACTGGTAAGCAAGGTTAGATCACATGGAATAGGGGGAGAGCTAGCCATTTGGACTCAAAATTGGCTCACAAGGTAGGAGACAGAGGGTGGTGACGGAGGGTTGTTTTTCGGACTGAAGGCCTGTGAACAGTGGTGTGCCACAAGGATCGGTGCTGGGTCCACTTCTCTTTGTCATTTATACAAAGGATTTTGATGTGAATATAAGAATTGTTGTTAGTAAGTCTGCAGGTGACATCAAAATTGGTGGTGTAGTGAACAATCAAGAACGTTACCAAAGAGTACAACAGGACCTTGATTGAGATGGGCAAATGGGCCAAGAAGTGGCAGATGGAGTTTAATTTAGATAAATATGAGGTGCTGCATTTTGGTAAGGCCATTCAGCGTTGGACTTATATACTTAATGTTATGGTCCTGGGAGTGTTGCCGAGAAAAGAGACTTTGAGGTGCATGTTCATAGTTCTTTGAAAGTGGAGTCCCAGTCAGACAGGGTAGTGAAGAAGGCATTTGGTACGCTTGCCTTTATTGGTCAGTGCATTGAGTATAGGAGTTAGGTGGTCATGTTGTGGCTATACAGGACATTGGTTAGGCAACTTTGCGAATATTGCATTTAGTTCTGGTTTCCCTGCTATGGGAAAAATGTTGTGAAATGTTGCTTTCAGTAAAGGTTTACAAGGATGTTGCCAGGTCTTTTTCCCAGAGCAGGGAAGTCCAAAACTAGAGGGCATACTTTTAAGGTGAGAGGCAAAAGATTTAAAAGGGGCCTAATGGGCAATTTTTTCCACGCAGAGGGTCGAATGAGCTGCCAGAGCAGATGGTGGAGGTTGGTACAATTACAACATTTAAAAGGCATCTGAATGGGTACACGAATAGAGGTTTAGAGGGATATGGGCCAAATGCTGACAAATGGATTATATTAATTTAGGATATCTCATCAGCTGTACATCTCTATGACTATATGACTCTATAACAATCAGGAATCAAGCTATTTTGAATCTGGTGATGTCAGAATAAAAGGTCTTCTCAGAAACTGTGACCTTAACATGACAGAATATAGCATTCAGTTTGAGATAGAGGAACTTGGGTTAGAAACAACTGTGCTAAGCTAAATTAAGTGTAATTAAATTGAATGAGAGCAGAGCTAGCCAGGGTTATTTGGGGAAGGTATTTACCAACAAGTACAGTTGAGGATTAATGGCAGACATTTAAGAAAATAATTCGCGCTCAGAGCAAAGAGGAGGAGGAAGGATTATAGGGCCATGGTTAACTAGGGAGATTAAAGATAGCATCAGATTGAGAGATGAAACATACAATGTGGCAAAGAATACTGATGAGTTGGAGGATTAGGAATTTTTTAAAATCAACAAAAGACGACCAAAAAGAACCAAAAAAAAGGAAGAAAATATATTTGGAGGTAAACTTGCATAAGTAAGATTAAGATGGACTGAAAGAGCACCTTTAAACATATAAAAAGGAAGAGAGAAGCCAAAGTAAATATATACCCCTTAGAGAATGAGGCTGGGGAAATAATAGTGTGGAACCAGTAAATGGCAGAGGAGTTAAATAAATAGCATGCATCAGTTTTCACAGTAAAAAAACATGAATAACACCCAAAATTACTAAATATTCAAGGGCAAAAGAATATGAAATAAATACAATAACTATCCAGAGAAGAAGAAATAGTGAAACTAATGGGGCTAAAGACCAATAAATCCCCTGGACCAAAAGGGTTTATCTTAGGATATTAATGGAAGTACCTACAGAGCTATAGGGTAAACTAATATTAACATTGCAGGGATTCTTAGGTTCTGTGGAAGTCTCAGAGAATTGGAAAAGTGTGAAAATAATATTCATTTAAAAAGGCAAGGAGTCAGAAAATGGGTGACTATAGTCCAGTTAGCTTAACATCTATTATTGGGAAAATATTAGAGTCTTTTATAAAGGATGTAACTGAGCATTTAGAAATACACAATATAATCAAGCAGAGTCATGCCTGACAAATTTCCTAGAATTTTTTGAGAAGTTAACAAGCAGGATAGATAAAGGGAAAGCAATGAATGTAATATGTTTGGATTTTCAGAAGTTATTTGATAAGGTGCCATACATTAGGTTACTTAATAAGATAAGAGCCTATGGTGTTGGAGGTGGTATATTAGCATGGGTAGAGGATTGGCTAATTAATAGAAGACAGAGTTAGGAAAACGTTGGCAACCTGTGACTGGTGGTGTGCCATAGGGATCAGTGCTGGGGCCACAATTATTTATAATTACTATTAATGAGTTGGATGAGAAAAGTGAATGTACTATAGACAAATTTACAGATCACACAAAAATATGTGGGAAAGCAAGGAGGATGACACAAAGAGTTTACAGACAAACAAAGACAGGTTAAGTGAGTGGCTATAATGTGGCAAATAGAATGTATTGTGGGGAAATTTGAGGTTATTCATTTTGGTAGGGGGAATAGATGAGCTGAATACTAGTTAAATGGAGAAAGACTGCAGAAAGAGATTTAGGAGTCCTTGAACACGAATCACAAAAGAAGCTAGCATTCAAGTTCAGCAGGTAATAGAGAAGGCAAATGAAATATTGGCCTTTATTTCATAGGGAATGGAATATAAAAGTAGGGAGGTTTTGCTAAAATTGTACAAGACACCAGTCAGACCACAGCTGGAATACTGTGAACAGTTTTGGATTCCTTTTCTAAGGAAAAATGTACTGGTATTGGAGGCAGCCCAAAGAAGGTTCACTAGACTGGTCCTGGGATGGAAGGAATGCCTTATGAGGAGAGGTCGACTAGATCGGGCCTGAAAGGGCTTGACAGGGTAGATGCCTTTGGATTGTTTCCCCTTGTGGGAAAGTTTAGGAACAGAGGGCATAATCTCAGAAAAAGCGGTCACACATTTAGACAGGGATGAGGAGGAATTTCTTCTCTCATGGGTTTACCAGTGGAATTCTTTACCACAGATGACTGATGAAGTGAGCTCATTAGTAATATTCAAGTCTGAGATAGACAGATCAAAAATCTGTCTGGGAGTTATGGGAAAAGCATGAAAGTGGAGTTGAGGACTATCAGAACAGCCATGATCTTACTGAATGGTGGAGAAGACTTGATGGGCTGAATGGCCTAATTCTGCTCCTTAGTCATACAGTCTTATGAGCTATTTAGAAATGTGTGAGAGAGAGAAATCAGGAAACATAAAATTACCCTTAACGAATGTTGTGAGCAAGTTATTAAAGTCTAGAGTGAAAAGTAGAAAAATTGACACTGAAATTTTTTAGGTGCTCTGAAAGAGATACTACTACTGTAAATTAAATGAATGGACAAAACTGTGGCAAATAGATATAAATGTAGGCAAGTGAAGGCATCAGCTTTGGATCTAAAAAAAGAAAGACTTACATTTATGTAGCACTTTACATGAACATTTGAAAGGGCTTTTCAGCTGTGAAATGAAATACTTCCAAAGTGTAGTCATTGTTGTAATATAGGAAATGTGGCAATAATCTTTGCGCACAGCAAGCTCCAAAAATTAACATTTTTTTTCTGAAGAAGGGTCTTGACCTGAAACGTCAGCTTTCCTGCTCCTCTGATGCTGCTTGGCCTGCTGTGTTCATCCAGCTCTACACCTTGTTATCCAACAATTAACAATTTGATAAAAATCACTGGCTGTTTTTTAAGCAAAACCTTTTCTAAATGGTAAAAATCAAGACATAATGGAAGTCAAAATATTTGGAGGTCCTTTTATGTAGACTACTGTGGATGATTGATCATTTATGTCCTGGACTGCTACAGAAAATAATCACAAAAGCTAATAGAATGCTGGCCTTTATAGCTGCAAGACAAGAATACAAGAGCATTGAAGTTGTTTTACTGCTATATAAAGCTATATTTATTCCACATTTGGAGTACTGTGAGCAGGTCTGGGTACCATACCTTAAGAAGCGTAGATTAGCTTTGGAGAAAGTGCACCATATATATACCAGAACAATACCAGAAATTCAGGAATTAAATTCTAAAGAGAGATTACACAAACTGGGCTTGCATTTCCTGAAATTTAGAAGGTTATGGGTAGGACTGAATGAAAATTTTCTGGCTATTAGGGTCACAAACAGGGTAAAAGAGAGAAACTATTTCTGCTAGATGACAATGAAGGTAAGCATGGAGGCAAGAGGGTATGAAAATTCTCACTTCCAGCTAGTGTACTGTTTTGAAATCATTATTCTGCCCGTGGCCCATTTCCCAGATGTGAGAGGGATCAGCAGGGCAGGGAGTCAACTGAGATAGCTAAACACATACTGAACCTTATTGTAACATATCAGTTGGTCTATGACTCAAGTGTCATCAATCAATTTAGTTCTCTCTCTTATTCTGACTGTGACCTTGCTATCCTAGGCATCCTGCAATGCTCAAATGTTTCTCAATGTAAGATTGTGAAACAGCAGCTCATCTCTTGATTACGTATTTTACAGCTGTTTATTTCAAACGCTTCTTTCTTTACCATTCTCTCTGGCTGTACTCCTCCAATGCTGTCATTAATATTTCCTGCCTCCCATTCTTCACTAGAACTTTTATTCTTTTTCCTCCTTCATCCTGTGACTTGCAGAAAACATGTACCATTTTAAACTTTTTCCAGTCCTGATAAAGAGTAACAAAGCTGAAATATTCACTCTATACTTGCTGCCAGACCCGGTAATTATTTCAAGCATTTTCTATTTTATATTTCAGGTTCCCTACATCCGAGGAATTTTGTTTAACCCCCAAGGAACATGAGGCTTCTATCCTCTTAGTGATGAAAATATTAGAGAAAGCAATTGTTCAAAAGTAACAAGTCCCCAGGTTTCATTTGGAGAGAAGGCAGCACCTTGAGGAACTAAAGCCCCAATATTTACAGAGAGAAACGGAAACTTATTTGGAGATGAGGAGTCATGTTTGTTACAGGACCCAGAAAACCTTGTAGCACAGATCAAGGAGGATTCGAAAGAAACTGCAGTGGATGAAAGGGGATGTTGGGTTGGCAATCAGAAAAGAGGTTAGGTAAAAGGAGATGGCAGGGAAGAGTGATGGGTTTAGATCAGTAATCAGATAGTTTGGTAGGTGTTGGGATGTGGTGAGACTGGATTTGGAGAGGCAAGGCAGCCGATTATGGCAGAAGGCAGTTTTCTTGAGAGGCCAGGGACACAATCTGCCTGTTCCTCTGAGGTCACTGGCTGTAATCTAAAGAAGAAATGCCAACTTTATTGGTGCGCTCCTGCTTCCATTTTCACGGTTAGGTTTCAAGTCCTGGGAAATGTGGTTGGTCAGTGTTAACTGTACATTAGCTTCCTAATATGTTGTGGAAGCCTGGCTTAAATATTAGGATGAGAATGGAACAAAAACTTGCCACACAAGTCACTCTGATAAAAATGATGAGAGGCACGTATGTCATTTACAAATTTGTATTTTTTAACCTATACCCCTGATCTCCACCTGTCCTGAGTGGGGTTTAAGTTGCAAACATAATTCAGATGGTAAATTGGGTAATATTCATTATAGAGAAACTTGTTTGAGGAAAGCATATGCTTAATGGACAGAATGGTCATTTCTCATTGTTTTATAGGCGGACTCTAGATTTTGAATGAAATTGAATGTTGCCCTGGCCATTGCCTCAACAATGTACCAATTATTAGTCAATTTGATGTCTTTTACCACAGAAATGAAGTTGATAAAGTCTTTGTGGTACATCAAGATAACCAGAATTGGCACTTACATCATTTATGATACTTAATCATAACAGTGAATGTCCAGCATTCTCAACAACTTCACTGGGTTATTTTTAAAGTTTAAATTGTTCAAGGTACTAATTCAATCTGAGCTCTCTTCTGCTTTTATTGAATGCTATGAGTTCTACTTTACTACTCAGGCTGCCAAACCAAACACTGCAGACACACAGATAACAGCAAAGGAGAATAATTTCACGTCTGTGTAAACAAAAGGGTTGAGAAGTAGATTTTGAAGAAAAATAATCATGTTCATATTTCACAGTTCTAATGGTACCAAATCTATTATCCAATCTGTTTCTTTGCCATGTTAACCACTAGACTCCAGGTAACACTGCAAGTGAAATATGTAACGTAGGTGCAGGCAACAGCAAGCAATAAAGAATGATTATGTGCCGTATTCACAGACAGAGTAACTAAATATTCAATGTCATTTTCTATTGATTTTGTAATAGTAAATTTTAAAACATAAATATATTAAAAAAGAAATAGCTCATCATTTTCTCTTTACATATGCTGACCGTGTATCTTTTGCATGTCGTGTATTTTATTTTAAATATTCAGTTAGTTGCCTTTTTCACTTTTTTCAAATTATTTCCTGAAGATGTGATATTCTACCATTAGATGGCATCCAATTTCCACCTAGAGTTTTCAGAACTAAATCCCAACATTCATAAATGGACCAATCTGTTGACTTGGGTTTCAAGACCCGAAAAAGGGTTAGTGAGTCTTCATTTTAATATTTCATCATGAAGACATGGTTCTGACAGTGCAGCACTTGGAGTGTCAACCTAGCTAATGAGCTCAGGCACCTTTATGCTCTTAAAAATATGTGCTACTTTGTATTCTTGGATTAAAGATAAACTTATACGAGAACCAACAGGTGACTTTTACATGAGATGTTAAAGGGCAGGCCCACCTTCCCCCTCAAATGGATGTTAAAAAGTTCTATATCACCATTTTGAAGAGCAGGGGAACTCTTTCCAGTGTCCTACCCATAATTAATTTCTCTCAACAACCATTGAGCCAGATTGATCATCCACACATTGTTGTTTATGGAAAATTGTTGTTCGATTCCCCACATTGCAGCAGTACAAAAAAATACATTGTTTGCTGTACACCACTTCGGGAAACTTTGAGCTCTTGAACGAGATCGTATAAATATAAATCTTTCTTTCTCTTTAATGTTATATAATGGAATCTATTTGAATGTAATCTAGTTCCTGCGCTGTTTTCATTTTGTTCCAGACAAACAAATCTATGGCTACTTTTGATCACAACATGATGAAATATCAATATGTACAGCAAAGGGTCCATGCTGTGAAAACTAAATAGTGGCGGGGCAGATCCACTTTCGAAAGTTCAATCGTGAGGGTAAAGAAAATCCAAAAAAAGTTGCCCAATAAACGGAGTGGAAGGAAATAGTGAGGAGCTGCCACTCCAACCACGTGCTGGTTTACTTCCACGCTTGCGATCCTGTCAGCAACAAATGCAGGAAAGGCACAGCCAGAGATTGAAACAGGTTGGAAAATCAGTGCTTGCATTGAGGATTGAGGGGATTGCTTGAGGAGTGCCTTTTTTCCTAGCAGAAATTCGGGAGTGGGGAATGAGTTAGGATTGCAGTGTTTTGTTAAGGTTGGAAGTTCTGTCTGCTAGGTCCATGCATGCGGCATCTGCCTGGAGAGGACAGGGGTTGAGGATAGGAGGTGACAGCAGGAGGAGAGTTGGGGGAGAGGTTGCAATGAGATGTGGGGGAGGAAGAGGCTGTAAGGGGGGGGGCGTTGCAAGTACAGTAAGATGAGAGAAGGAGGCTACAAGACGTAAACTAAGAGGCTGCATCACTTCAAGAGATACTATACTCAAAATAATGTAGTGTCTCCTTTTGTAATGCATACCAAATTTACATTTGGGATTCAGATCCATCTGCAGTAAATATGTTTCTATGAGTTGTACCTACCTGGTTAAAATGTTCCAGTTTTGAGAATGTGTGATGGAAATTCAATAGCTGTGACCATAGTTGTTGGTGGAAGTTGGGTTTAGGGCGGTAGCTTATTTGGTGTCAAAGTGTACATCAGAAATTTTGAAAAAAAGGGTTTTAAAACTTATTTCTGTTGTCTGTGCCAATGTAAGTTCTGTGGTGTTGAGGAAATTAATGTTTTCCTCGTGTTTTGTGTCTTCTCAATATGGAGTTCAGCATAGTTCTTAGGGTTAAAGTGATCAAAGCACTTGGGGACAAAGCAGGAACAGAGTTGGATGATCAATAATGAGCATATTGAATAGCAGAACAAGCTTGAAAGACCAAATGATACACTCCTGCTCCTGCTTTCTATGTTTCTAAGGTGATGATTAATGGACAGACGATAATTATTGAGAATATTGATAGAATATTTGAATTCTGCTTCTGTTGAACCAAAATGCCCACACGTCAATGCAAATCCAAAGTCACTGTCACTCCCTGATACCATCACCAATGAATGAATTAATGGGAATAAAAGAAAAAAACAATATCAAAAGAGCAGTTCTTGAAAATCAAAACATTGCCTTGAGAAAATCTCAAGAACAGCCCTCAAACTTTTTTTTTTGACCCCAGGATATGCCTTTCAGTAAATAATTGATATACAGCCTGAGATTCTGTGTTAATCAGTTTCAATGGGTGAAAAATCCTGAAGTGAATGCCTGGGATGCATTTCCTGAGAGTGCACTCACAATTAACCTTTTGGAAAGTGTTATGTCATTCCAGCTTGCAACAAAAAGAAACATGCAGCAAAACTCTTGTAGCAGTCTCACTGGCTTTTGTACTGACACTGAGCGGTACAGATCAGGAAAGTCTTTGCTGAATTAAGTGTTCTCAATTAGGTGTGCAAGGACACCAAAATCACAGAATGATTTCACCACAGAACGCGGCCATTTGGCCTGTTGAGTCTATACAAGCTCTCCAAATGAGCAATTTACCTAGGTGCCATTTCCTTTCCTTCTCCCTGTAACCTTGTACATTCTTTCTTTTCAGATAATAATCTGATTCACTCTTAATTAAGCTGATTGAACCAAACTCCACCACAGCCCTCATGCCCAACTGTAATCTACACGACTGAAATGACTATCTCACCATAAACAGAAAGCAAGAACTGCCGATGCTGGGTCAGAGTCAATACAGTGTGGAGCTGGAGGAACACAGCAGGCCAGGCAGCATCAGAGGAACAGGAAAGTCGACGTTTTGGGTCGGGACCCTTCTTCAGGATAGGGTCGACCCGAAACATAGACTCTCCTACTCCTCTGATGCTGCCTGACCCTGCTGTGTTCCTCCAGCTCCACACTGTATTGAATCTCACCATAAGAACTTTTGGGCCAGTGTTTTATACAAGTTTAACATAACCTCCTTAGTATCGTATGCTATGCCTCTTGTAATAAAGTCTAGGATACCATATGCTTTAGGACAACACTTTCAATCTGTCCTGCCACTGTGTGCACACATAAACCAGATCCCTGTTCTCCTGCACCCCCTTTAGATTTGTAGCCTTCATTTTATATCGCTTTTCTGCATTCATTCTCCCAAAATGAATTTACATTATCTGCCCATGCCACCAACATATGAATATCCCATATCACATTGCTTTCAAGTATCAGGTCATCCACAAAATGCTCTTAGTCCTTTATATTTTAGAGGAGGAGAGAAAATTTCAGTTATGACAGCTGCTCCTGTTCTCTGTCCGGTGACCTCTGCTATGAAGTGTAAGAGTGGTTGACAGGTAAGAACAGGATTAAGCTCATGGATCATAGCTATGATACCTGTAAATGTGCAAATAGTGCACTTGGGATCAGATACTGGAAGAAAGTTGACATCTGAAGGTTTTTGGGAATACAGTCAGATCTTGATCAACTGGGTCACTTGACTGTAGAATGGCAGATAGAGTTTAATTTAGATAAATGCAAGGTGTTGCATTTTGGTATGTCAAACCAGCGAAGGAGTTATACAGCCAATTGTAGGGCCCTGGAGAGTGTTATAGAACAAAGAGATCCAGGGGTACAAGGTGATAGCTCCTTGAAAGTGGGGACACAGACAGACAGCGTGGTGGAGGCAGCTTTGGCATACTGGCTCTCATTGGTTAGAGCATTGAGTATAGGAGTTGGGATGTTTGGTACTAGCTGTACAAAATGTTGGTAAAGCCAAATTTGGAGTACTGCATGCAGTTCTTGTCACCCTACTGTAGAAAGGATATTATTAAACTAGAAAGAGTGTAGGAAAGATTTACTAGGATGCTCCCTGGACTGAAGGATTTGAGTTATAATGAGCAGCTGTATAGTCTGGGACATTTTACCTGGAGTGTAGAAGGCTGAGGGGTAACCTTTTAGAATTCTGTAAAATCATGAGAGGCATAGATAAGGCAGATAGCCAGCAGCTTTTCTTCATGGTATGGGAGTCCAAAACTAGACAGTATAGGTTTAAAGTGAGAGGGGAGAGGTACAAAAGGATCTAGAGAGGCATATTTTTCGCACAGAGGGTGCTACGTGTCTGAAACAGGTTGCCAGAGGTAGTGGTGGGGGGCGAGTACAATTTTGTTATTTAAGAAACATTTGCACAGGCACATGGATGGGATAGGTATGCGGAGGGATATGGACCAAACGCAGGCAAATAGGGCTAGATTAATTGTGTAAATTGGGCAGCATGGACAAGGTGGGATAAAAGGCCTGTTTCCCTGCTGTAAACCTCCATGACTCTATCCTTCCTCAGCAATAGCTATTATCATCAGAAAGTGTAAAGAACTGAAAACCGTCCTTTTGACCAGGATTTCAGACAGATTCTACTTGATTTAAAATCAGCATTCTGCAGATCCCCTGTTAATGCGTGTGCTAAAAGAAAATACAAGCTATCTTACTGCAAACCACTTTTGAGTGCTTCCTTTTGAATACACACATTAATAAGCATGTTGTATTGAACAGGAATTCTACAGGTTGAACAAAAAGCTGTTGAAGACTAATGGATGGATCAGTTAAATTGATATGAGAATGGTGTGATTATTTATGATAAAGAAGTCTCCTCACATGGAGAATAAATGCCAACTGAATTGCCTGACTCAACCTTCATGTTGTGGGTTTCATCCATTTAAATATAACAGCTTACCTAATGTGCATTTCTCACATCCTTCTGCACACTGCACACAATCTTCATAGTCAAGATCTTCAACTTCACCTGTGGATTGTGAATACAGATTTAATGGCAATATAAGCATACGACATACCTTGTAATACAAATGAGAGTTTCCTGAGTTTTAATTTTTAATTATTGTGATAAATTGCATCCTTTCCTGTGTTACATTCAGATTGACTATACGGCTCTGGAGGCATTGGACAAATGATTTGCCAATTCTAAATTTGAATGTTGGCAAGTCTGAGTTATCACAGATGTTGGGCTTGAACTCATTATGGACATGACAGAGTCAAGTCATAAGCAAGATTACACTCAAAGTTGGCCAATCAGAACCAAACGAGGGAACATATTATGTTTATAATCTGGTTTTCTTAGCCAATGATTAAAAATCATTGGGAAAAAAAATGAGTATTCATAGATTGTTACAGTATGAAAAAGGGCCATTCACCCGTCTGTGTCCATGCCAGCTCTTCACAGGAGTAATTTACTTAGTGCCATTCTCTGCCTTTTCCTCACAGCCCTGTTATAATTTCAGTTTCCTTCTCAATATGATTCCCTATTAAATTATCCTTAAAAAAATTTTTAAACATAGCAATGCAACCTGTACCTTTAATAAAGTACACTTTGCAAAGGGATTTTACAGAAATACAATAAGGCAAGAAATTAACACCAAAGAAGAAGACATTCGGACAACTGACTGTAAACTTTGCCAGATAAGTTTTAAAGAGTCAAATAGAAGAGAGGTGGAGGAGTTAAGGTGGAGAATTCAAAGCTTAGAATTTATACAGCTCTTCTGGAGTACTGTGTCCAGTTCTGGTCACACTATTATAGGAAGGATATTATTAAGCTGGAGAGGGTTCAGAAGAGATTTAACGGGATGTTGTCAGGAATGGAGGCTTTGAGCTATGGGCAAAGACTGAATAGGCTGGGACCTTTTTCACTGGAGCATAAGAGGTTGAGGGACGACCTTATATAGGTTAATAAAATCATGAGGGATACAGTTAAGGTGAATGGCAGGTGTCTTTTCACTAGAATGGGGGATTTCAAGACTAGGGGATATATTTTTAAGGTGAGAGTAAAAAGATTTAAAAAAGACTTGAGGGACAGCTTTTTCACACAGAGAGTGGTTCATGTGTAGAATGAACTTCCAGAGCAAGTGGTGGATGAGGGTACAGTTACAACATTTAAAAGACATTTAGATAAGTACATTAATAAGAAATGTTTGGAGGAATATGGGCCAAACGCAGGCAGGTGAGACTAGTTTAGTTTGGAAATATGGCCAGCATGGACTGATTAGGCCAAAGGTTTTTTTTCCGCACTGTATAACTCTATGAATATAACTGAAGGCAAGGCCGACAGTAATAAAGAAATTATGTTTGGGATGCTTAAGATTAGAATTAGTGGAACACTAAAGTTCGTAAAATGTCCTTGGTCTGAAAAGGATTATGGAAAAGGAGGTGGGACCATGAAGGATTTGAACATGATGGTGATGAGAACTTTAAAGTCAATGTATTCAGAGACTGAGTGTCAATGTAGGCCAAAGAGCAGAGAGGTGAACTAGACTTGGTGCAAGTTTGCAGTTTAATTGTTTGAACTCAAATTTAAGGAAGGTGGAAGATAAGAGGTCCACCAGGAGAACAATGGACTGTCAACTCTGAAAGTAAGAAAAACATAGGTGAGTGTTTCAGCAGCAGTTAGTCGGGCACAAAATGAACCTTTTAAGGATGAAAATCCTGGGATAACTGATAATCCACATTTTGTAGCTGCCCATACCTGATCACCTTTGTTTATGCTCAGAAAAATGTAAACCTATTTACTGAGCCATGTCCTCCTAAATGGTTTATACATTCGCAATATGCGGGGTGCATACGATGCAAGGTATGCAAACACATATAGATAGCTACCCCTCATGAAGCATAAATTCCATCCTGTTCTAGGTTCCTGTTCTTTTAGGTGTCAACCACTTTGCTGTTTTTTTTATGGTCTAACATATAAAAGAGGATTAGAACTCTATTTTGCTAATAAACTTAGCAGCTAATTTTAATAAATAGCTGAAGATGTGAGGGAGAGCTAAATTAATTGCATGCATGAGTTAATTCATGTACATTCAATACAACATAATCTATTAACTCCTTAGTGAAGGCAACTTGGAGTTAGGTCATAAGTTCATTTGGAGCATGTTATGAAGCTATTGCTAATCAAGAGATTTTAGAAACAGGTATCAATGCAAATAGGTTACCCTTTGAAAATTACTTCCACCACCCAACTTCCCCCATTCCAAATGCTTGGTCCTATTGGTGCCTGGTAGAAGTCTAAGTGCACTACAAATTTCATCAAAGTAACATTTAGATCTAACAATAATTGCTAATGGATTGTTTAGTGGTGAATCACTGCTATCTTCAGTCCTCTCCTCACCAGATGTCCACACATATATGCACTGCAATAGGATAAAGAAAGGTAGTTGTATTGATAAAAAGATGGGGCCTTTTCTTTTGTTTTTATGATCATAAAACCTCCAATTTGACTAATTGAGAGTCACTAAGATCAGTAAATAAACGTTTATTCATATCTTTGCAAATGTTGATGCATGACTATCATTAGTTTTGACACAAGGGTGGCTCTTAGTAAATTTAGAGTAATAAAGCACAGAAACAGACCCTTTGGCCCAACGCAACCATGTCAACCAGATTTCCTAAATTGAACTGATCCCATTTGCCTGCATTTGGTCCATATCCCTCTAAGCCTTTCCTATCTGTGTACCTGTCCAAATGTGTTTTAAATGTTGTAATCGCACTCACCTCTACCAATTCCTCTGGCCATTGGTTCCATATACATACCATGATCTGTATTAAAAAGTTGCCCCTCAGGTCCATTTTAAGTCTTTCCCCTCTAAGCTTAAATCCATGCCGTCTAGTTTTGGACTCACCTATCTTGGGAAAAAGACCTTGGCTATTCACCTTATCTATGCCCCTCAATTGCCACTCAGATCATTCTTAGATGCCAGATATAATCTCATCTAAGTCACTGTTCCCTTATAAAATAAGTAAAAGCTCCACATGAATAACTCCCTCCCTCTCGAACAGCATTGTGAATTTACCTCCACCAACGGACTACAGTAGTTCAAGGATTCAGTTCACCGTCACCTTCTTAAGGGCAACTATGGATGGACAATAAATGCTGGCTCAGCCGGTAATTCCCATATCCCACGAATGAATTTTTAAAAACATAATATGAATACATGTTTGCTATCCGGTAGCACAGAAGCAGATGATATTTTTAGATTTGATTTTATACTGAACTTGTAATATACATTTCTATGAACTAATCTGTTTTTGTAGTTTCAGTTGATGCTGTTGTTTAGTTCTTCAATTTATCCCTTAGAATGCAGATTTAAACCCATCCAGTAAATGAAGAACATGATTCCATCTTACCTTCTCCACACTTGAGCTGCTGACATCCTTCAGAATCAGGGTAGTAGCCTGACGAACACTTTACACAGTGTTTACCATCAGTGCATACTTCACAGTTCCTGGAACATAGACTGCAGACTTTATCAGCAGCAGGGTAGTGAGATGCAGGACAATCCTCTCTGCATTCACCTTTGAAAAAGTACCGATTGTTCCCAAATTTATCTGCGAAGATACAGAAAATGTGAAAGGTACATTGATGAGTCAAAATTTGCATGAATTATACGGTCTTTAAGTTATGAAACAAAATTTGATGGTAGCTCCATGTTACTAACATTGTCTTTTCAAATAACTCAGGCTGCAAAATGATTTTGTGCAGCTTTTAGCAGAACTACAGAGGCTTCCCTTAACTTCGAAGAGTATGTTGCTGCATCCCTTACATGTGTACAAACATGCAGAAACCACACTATCCCGCCATCACTTTGCCCAACTAGCAGTTGTGTTGCCAGGATAGTAAAATTAGGCAATGCAGGTCACTGTTGTTGTCTAATTTCACAGGTGTCAAAGAAACAACACAACTTTTAGGCAGCTAGATGGAGAAGAACATGTGATGCTATAGTATTGGAGGTCTACATCTCCTCTGTCCCTTCAGTGAATAGTCCGTTGGAAAAGTAGTCAGGTTGATAGTCAGCCAGTTAAAACAATTTATGTAACATAATAGTAACATAATCTACGTAAGCAAATAACCAAGATTGTATACATAAATGTGATATGTCATATGAATGGACATTGTTAGTTGTTAATTAACTTCCAGATTTCTGATTCAATAAGAACTCAACTCTCTGTGGTATACATTACATGGGCTAACAGATAGAAGAACAACAAAGCCCATCACCAGAAATCCCTGTTTTGTCCATTCCTGAGAAAAGAAGCATGAAGCAGCAAGATTAGCCCTACATTGATGTTAATTAAAGGACAAGGCATACTGATAGCAGGGAAGTAAAACGTTTGGAACTTTTTCAATTAAAAAATCACTGAATGTCTTCTGGAGTATTTTTGGAAGGTGTTTTGGTGCATTGGCTAGAGAGTGTAGCTGCACCTTTGTAAGGATAGCAGAGGAGTAAGTGGCTTATGCACACTAAGGATCCAACAGGTACGAGGACAGCAATAATAAAGCCTCAGAATCTGCAGCACATCAGGGACTTGGAGCAAAGACTGCAGAAAGACAAGCTATCTGCCAAGTTGGAACTGGAAGCCTCCATAGGGAGTGGAGGCATACTGACAGGGCAGTTAATGAATTCGGCACCTAGGTGTGCATGGTCATTCAGTTTTCTCCTGTGTGCCAATCTATCTAAGTCCCCACTTGAGTCTAAACAATATTTGTTCGATACCAAACCCTCTGGTGAACGGTACACAGACTATAATTTATCTTTGCCTTTCTTGTATTGTTATATCTGGTCACTCATTATGTGCTGAACTCAACTGTATGCCAGCTTCCCTACTAAGTGCAGGTCAAGGGATGCCACCATCACTGGCAAATCCAGCTTTTTTACCCATCCCTAGTTGCCCCAGAGAGGTAGTTATGAGCCACCTTTTTGAACTACTGAAAGTTATATGGTATCTACACCAACAGAGCTATTAGGGAGGGAGATCCAGAATTGTAACCCATTGACAGTGAAGGAACAGTAATATAGTTCCAAGTGAGGATGGTCTGTGACTTGGAGGGGAGACTGTAGGTAGCGATAGTCGCATGCACTTACTGCCATTGCCCTTCTACCTGGTAGAGGCCATAGATTTGATAGATATTGTCAAAGGAGGTTTAGCAAATGTTGTTAGTAGCTGTGAAAATCAGATCAAGTGATGGAATCTCTTCATTAGTACTGTGGTTTTGCTCTCCCCCTTCCTCCTTGATCTCCTGTGGCTGGGCAGGTCACTGTCCTTGAGTGTATGGAAGAAAGAATTCAGGAGAGGAAGGTTAGTGCAGGGAAAGAGGGTTGAGATGGAAAGCAGGAGGTTGGTAGTTTGCTCAGCATGCAAAATATCAGGATGTGGCTATCTTGGGAGTTTAGAAAGTGCATGGAGCAGGAACACATAGTGGTCTAGTGATATTGAATGCTGTCAGATCCATTGCAGCCAACAATGATGCACCATCACTTCTACAAAGATTAGGATAGGGAGGTGCACAGCTGCTGGGAGATTCTATAGATGCTAATCAGTATGCAGACTCATTGGCTTCCACTTCTGAATGCCACTGCCCAGGACAGATCTCAGAGGTCACACAGCAGAAAAAGTAATTACAGCGAACATTGGTCGCAATGTCACTAGACCAGACTTCAGTAAGGTGTTTGACAATGTTCGTCATGGTAGACTGGTTAGCAAGGTTAGATCACATGGATTACTGGGAGAACTAACCATTTGCATACAGAACTGGCTCAAAGAAAGGAGACAGAGGGTGATGGTGAGAGTTGCTTTTCAGACTGGAAGCCTGTGACTAGCAGTGTACCAAAAGGATCAGTGCTGGATTCACAGCTTTTTGTCATTTATGTTAATGATTAGGATGTAAACTTAGGAGGTATGATTAGTAAGTTTGCAGATGACACCAAAAATGGAGACACAGTGGACAGCAAAGGTTACCTCAGAGTATAACGGGGTATAACAGAGTATAACATATAACAATGGGCTAAGGATGGAGTTTAATTTTGATAAATGTGAGGTGCTGCATTTTGGAAAGGCAAATCAGAGCAGCACTTATACACTTAATGATAACGTCCTGGGGAGTATTGCTGAACAAAGAGACCTTGAAGTGCAGGTTCATAGTAGCTTGAAAGTGGAGTCGCAGGTAGATAGGATAGTGAAGGCGGCGTTTGGTATGCTTTCCTTTATTGGTCAGTGCATTGAGTATAGGAGTTGGGAGGTTATGTTACGGCTGTACAGGATATTGGTTCAGCCACTTTTGGAGCATCGCTTGCAATTCTGGTCTCCCTTCCAAAGGAAGAATGTTGTGAAACTTGAAAGGGTTCAAAAAAGATTTACAAGGATGTTGCCAGGGTTGTTGGAGGTCCTGGGCTATCGGGAGAGGCTGAATAGGCTGGAGTATCGGAGGCTGAGGCGTGACCTTATAGAGGTTTATAAAATCATGAGAGGCATGGATAGAGTAAATTGGCAAGGCCTTTTCCCCAGGATGGGGAATCCAAACCCAGAGGGTGTAGGTTAATGGTGAGAGGGGATAAATATAAAAGGGACCTAAGGGGCAACGTTTCATGCAGAGGGTGGTGCATGTCTGGAATGAGCTGCCAGAGGAAGTGGTGGAGGCTGGTACAATCACAACATTTAAAAGGCATCAAGATGAGTATATGAATAGGAAGGGTTTAGAGGGATATGGGCTACATGCTAGCAAATGGGACTAGATTAATTTAGGATATCTAGTTGGCGTGGACAAGTTGAACCGAAGGATCTGTTTCCGAACTGTATTTCTCTATGGGTCTAAATAACTTCCCTGGACATACTCCCAGGAATATCCTAAGTACAGCCTAATGTTATCCCTAGTCAAAAAATGCCATTTCCCCTACTCTCTTGACCCCCTTTTCGATCCATCGTTTGGCATCTATACCCTGGAACATTAAGCTGCCAGTTCTGTCTACTCCTGAGCTATGTCTCTGTAATTGCTATGATATCCCAGTCCCATGTTCCCAACTATGCCCTGAGTTCATCTGCCTAACTTGTCAATCCTCTCGCATTGAAATAAATGCAGTTTAATTTATCAGTCCTACCCTGTTCTCTGCTTTGTTTCTGCCTGCCCTGACGGTTTGACTCACTCCTTTTCTCAATTGAACCATCTCAGACTGATCTCTTTTCTCGCTATCTCCCTGGGTCCACCGTCCTACTTTTACTAGTTTAAATCCTCCCGAGCAGCTCTAGCAAATCTCCCTACCAGTATATTAGTCCCCTTCCAATTCAGGTGCAATCCGTCCTTCCTATGCAGGTCACTTCGACCCAGAAGACATCCCAATGATCCAAAAATGTGAATCCTTCTCCCCTGCACCAGCTCCCCAACCACGCAGTCATCTACTCTATCCCCTTATTCCTACTCTCACTAGCTGTGGCACTGGGAGTAATCCAGATATTATTCCCCTTGAGGACCTACTTTTTGGTATCCTGCCTAATTTCCTATATTGTCTCCTCAGCACCTTGTCCTTTTTTGATCTTATGTTGTTAGTTCCAATGTGTATAATAACTTCTTGTTGGCCCTTCTCCCCTTTGAGGACATTCTGAACCTTCTCGAAGATATCCCTGATCCTGGCACCAGGGAGGCAACATACCATTCTGATGTCTCGCTGTCTGTCTGTGTCTCTGACTAGAGAGTCCCCTATCACAATTGATCACTTGGAATCTGACATGCCCCCCATTAGAGTAAAGCCAGTCTCAGTAGCAGAAATTTGGTTGTCAGTGCTACACTCCCCTGAGAGTCCATCACCCTCTACATTTTCCAAAAAAGCGTACCTGTTTGAGATGGGGATAGCCACAGGAGACTCCTGCACTACCTACTACCCCTCCTACCTTCCCTGGAGGTAACCCATCTACCTGACTGAATTTGCCATTTTACTCCCTTCCCAAAACTGCCATCCATCACACCCCCGGCTCCTGTAAATTCCTCATTGTCTCTAACCGCCACCCCAACCAATCCATGCAATCCGATAGGATTCGCAACAAAACACACTTCCTGCGTACATAACATTGAAATTCTCCCTAACCTCCCACATCCAACAGCAAGAGCACATTGTTCTATTAAATGCCAGCTTTGCACCTTAACAGTCTACAGAACCTTTTAGAGTCATACTGCTCTAAAAAAACAGGATAACTTAGTATCTATGTTTTATATCTTTAAAGTTTAATCAAGAGACAGATCTCAATAAAACATACAATCCAAAAAACCCCACTCTACTCATTGTTGTAGGTTTACATTAAAAAAACCACAGTAAGGTAACACTTTAAAAAATTAAGCCATTTAGGAGCTCCCCGGGTTTCTCCAACGTCAGCTGTGAATTTCTCTGTTTGTTTATTTTTCTTAGAATGAGCTCCAATGTCCAGAGATACTTGAAACTAAACAGCTAAGGCAGTCAGCACTGAAGGTTCACTGCTGGGTCACACAGCTGTGCAGGTTTACTTCTCCATTTTCTCACCACCCACGTAATATCTGCTTTGTCTCTCTTCCTCCATTGTTTAAAGTGCTGTTGTTTTGGTCTTTTTTTTCAAAGTTCCAATACAGTGCAATAGCTCATAAAACAGTAATTACTGTTCCAAAAATTCCAGAAAATCAGCTCCAATATTGAAAATACCTCAAAAAAAAGGGCGCTCTTACAGCCACAATTTTTTCCCATCCTCCATCTTACCCAGAATCCTGTTTTGATACCCAGCATCCTCTTACTATAATGGCACACTGACGACCATGGTTTTGTTCTATGACACAGAAATGTGTCCAGATCCTTATAAGAAACAAACTTTTGTCCGTACAATTGTGATTTCAATGGAATCTTCACAGCTAGGATGAAGCCATCAGCTTTAAAAAAGGTTTGTAATGGCACCGATGCATTGAATCTTTTTGTCTAATTGGTACTACCAGTTAAAAGTTACACTGCACTTTTGCACTGTCTCCTTTAAACCATATGGAATAAATCAACCTTCGGGAAAGATCACCAATCAGCTTCATAGTTCCTTGAAAGTGGAGTTGCAGGTAGATAGGATTGTGAAGAAAGCATTTGGTATGCTTGCCTTTATTGGCCAGTGCATTGAGTACAGGAGTTGGGAGGTCATGTTGTGGCTGCACAGGGCATCGGTTAGGCACTTTTGCAACACTGTGTGCAATTCTGGTTTCCCTGCTGTAGGAAGGATGTTGTGAAACTTGAAAGGGTTCAGAAAAGATTTACAAGGACGTTGCCAGGGTTGGAGGGTTTGAGCTATAGGGAGAGGCTGAATAGGGTGAGGCTACTTTCCCTGGAGCATCGGAGGATGAGGGGTGACCTCAGAGGTTTATAAAATTGTGAGTAATATGGATAGGATAAATAGCCAAGGACTTTTCCCTGGGGTGGAGGAGTCCAAAACTAGAAGGCAAAGGTGAGAGGGGAAAGATATAAAAGGGACCTAAGGGGCAACTTTTTCATGCAGAGGGTGGTGCGTGTATGGAATGAGCTGCCAGAGGAATTGGTGGAGGCTTACAATATTTAAAAGGCATCTGGATGGGTGTATAAATAGGAAGGTTTTAGAGGGATATGGGCCAAATGCTGCTAAATGGGACTAGGTTTATTTAGGAAATCTGGTCAGCATGGATGAGTTGGACCAAAGGGTCTGTTTCCATTCTGTACAGTTCTATGACTCTGTGACCCTATAATCAGGTTAATGTATGGGAAGTAATTGTACAAATCTGTGTAACCCCTGAGGCTCCTGTAAGGACCACTCAACTTCTAAACTAATCAGCAGAATGCAAGGATGAGATTCCCTAGTCCCAAGAAGAAAGTTAAATCTAACTTTTAATCAACAATCATATCAAATAATAGTTTACCTCCGAGTTCAGGTTATAGGCAATATCTAAAAAAGTTTGCAACATGGATAGTAGGAGTTTGCACGATATATTTTACCTTTTCTGTGTATAGCAGAAAAGTCAATCAGGATATTCAGTTTGTTTGCTGCCAATTTATTTCGCTGATCTAGAGAATACGTACTGAAACGTGACTATATCTATAAGGTAATGTCTGCACGCAGATGGCATAGTGACAGACTGACAAAGTTAGATCAAGATTCCCTGGTGCATGTACAATTTTCAAAATCCTTGTATAAATGAGAAATGTTGAATCAGAATTTCAGTATTTAAGTCAAATCAGCTTTGGAAGATACAAAGCTACTTTTTAACTATGAACCAAGGCCATTCTGGAATCCACTTTAATCCTAGCAGCTCATTATCAATGGTATTCTCTAAATAAAATATGTTCATAGCATTCAGTTTTTGTTTATGTGGTAATAATATTGCCATCAATGAGAAGTAAGCTATGGTCAGTGATAGGAATAGGAATTTAACACTAATGAGATTGAGGTCCAATTGAATGATAATGACTGTGCACAACTGATTTTTTGATCTAACATATATTCCATAAATTATGTTTTCATTTTATCTTTGCTATTGATGTTACAACAGGTATATGTGTAGGAAGAAAGGCTCATTACGAGTTATTTTTGCATTTTCTATGATCTTACCTTTATCACATGATGTACAGTCATTAGGTTCACCTCCTGCACATTCCTCACAAGTGTGATGACATGGGTAACACTGGCCATTCATGGCAAACTTACCAGAGGGGCAGTGCATGACACAACGTTCATTGTCTAAGAGTCTGAGGAGAAAAGGAAACACATCAACAAATACAAATCTATGAATTAGGAGCAGGAATAGGTTAACCGGCCCCTTGACCTGCTTTGTCATTCAATAGATCATGGCTGATCTGATTGCAACCTCAAATTCAGATTCCTGACTATCCTGATAACCTTTTACCACATAGATTCTGAATAAACAATCTATTTGTACCTTAAAATATTCAAAAGTTCTGCTTCCACTGCCTTTTGAGCAAGAGTTCTTAATCACAAGAGATGGACATTTACACGTTCCACTTCTAGACTAAATCATTTCTAGGCTTATTGAATAATTCTCCACAATTATAAAAAGATGACCCATTTACAGAAAACAAAAGGATATCTCCATATCTTTATATCTCTTTGTGTTAATTGTGAGAAACATGGCAGCTAATTTGTGCACAGTAACATCCCATAGCATTTCCATAATTACTGCTTTTTGCTATGTTGATTCAGGGGTAATTATTGACCACGACACCAGTGATAACTCCTCAGTTCTTTGGCAAAATGGTACTATTGGATCCCAAATGTCTACCTGACATTGAGCAGGCCAGGTGAATGTCTCATCCAAAAGATGGTACCTCAAACAGTGCAGTAGTATTCAATAATGTTCTGGAGTATCAGCATTGACATCTGTGCTCAGGTTTCTGATGTGGTTCTTGAATAGACAACCTGCTGGCTAAGTGGCAAAAGCAGTGCCAACTGAGCCATACCTAGCACACAAATACTCAACTTCTCCTTTCAGAGTTTCTTTGCTTTGTGGAATATGCACTGCGATTCTAAAGGAAGGGACATTATGTGAAGAATACAGTTCCTGCAATTTAAATTAATTGATTATATTAGGTAATGTTTTATGCCTGCCCAAGCACTTTACTAGAAAATAGTGTCCTGCAAGTTTCTACTCTATTGTATTTTTAACCAAGTGTGTAAACTTTGATAGTAATCTAGTTTATAACAAATCATTGTGTAAATTCCCTTGAATGGAATCCCATTAAATTCACATTTAATACAGTGATGGAAGGACGAGTGTTGCGTATCATATTACTGGCACGGAGAAGCATCATGGAAATCTAAAATGGTGGACTGAGAATAGCGCGGATCTTGAAGCTGCACCTGAGATGGCAGGTTTATTTCTAGATTTCATACGGTTATTACATGAATAAGGAATGTTTGGAGGGATATGAGTCAAGCACAGGGAGGTGGGACTAGTTTCGTTTGGGATTATGGTCAGCATGGACTGGTTGGATTGAAGGGTCTTTTCCATGCTGTATGACTCAATGATTTTATAAATGAGAGCAGGGACTGGAGATGATGAGAGAGTGAAGGTGCAATGGTTGGAATGGTTCCATTAAGATCTCAATGAGGACTGACACCTCCTCCAACCCACACCAGAAAATCAGTTGGGATGCCTGCTTTCACCAGGCTCAGCAGTAGCTGGCTGGAGACCTAGAAGTGGGCACCAATCGCTTCTGAGATAACAAGGTGTAGAGCTGGATGAACACAGCAGGCCAAGCAGCATCAGAGGAGCGGGAAGGCTGGCGTTTCGGGCCTAGACCCTTCTTCAGAAACCTGCTTGCTGACACCAATGCTACTGGCAAAAGTGAGATGGTGGCAGAAGTGGTAGATGACAGGCAGGCTGTCTGCTGGATATTACATTCCTCCATTGTTTTCAAACCCATGGACGGGGCACCGTTAAATCCAGCCCATTAACTCTGTTTCTCACATCACAGTTGTTTAGTGTTTCCAGCATTTCTGTCTTTATTTTAGATTTCTAAACTTCGTGATATTTTGCATTTAAACTGGAATAAATGTAGTTGATAAATTACAGAATAAAAGAGGTAGGAACTTGGGAATAAGATCGACAGAACCTACCTTGGATCAACACAAGTGATGCACTCAACTTTGCTTGAACCAAAACATTTTTCACAATAGGGATGGCAGATTTGACACAGCCCTGCATCATCAACGTATTCACCTATAATGACAACAATAAAAATTAGCTGAAGTTTAGAGCAGAAAGGAAGATCATGCCGAACCCAATACATCTTTATACATCTATAATTGTGGATTTTTATGTTTCTAACTTTAAAGACATTACTGATTTTTATGTTTTTAATACAGCACAAAACCAGAATCTACGCTGTTATCTGACACCAATTACTATTTTGGACAGTATTACAATGCAAATAGCAAATTTATTCTAAATATTATATAAAAGCACATGAATTAGATCTAGCATCAAATACATTAATATAATCTGTGACCTCGATGAAAAATCCAAGAAAATAAAATCTAATTCCATGGTGTCTGTTGTGCCAAAAACCGCAATGTACATTTGTACATAAAAGCATATCTGGAGAGAGAGAGAGAGAGAGAGAGAGAGAGAGAGAGAGAATGAATGAATGAATGAGCAGCAAGTGCGATAGAGAGAGAGAGAACTCGGTGTTTAAGCCCTCCATAAATATTAAGATATAATTTCAATACTCACACTATGCTAAGTAAAATTGCATGACTGTACTCTTGTTAAACCTTAGTTCAGTACTCACATTCTGCCTCTGAGTTGGCAGGTTGTAACTTAAGACCCAATCTAAACACAAGTGGGGAGTAGTGGCAAGAGCTGACTCATCATCTGGGTTTGAGAAAATCTGACCAGCACACTTTTGTTTACCAACTTCACACCTGACGTGTGACTTCACATGCCATTTTTGTCTTTTCGCAACAGGGTTGAGTTCACAATGTAGTTTGCAAGCTGCACTGGAGTGTACAAGAAGTACGGCTGTGGGTTTGGAGCTGGAGGAACACAGCAGGCCAGGCAGCATCAGAGGAGCAGGAAAGCTGACATTTTGGGTCGGGACCCTTCTTCAGAAAATCACAATTAAATCTTCAGAAATTCATTAAATTGTGATTTTCTGAATAAGGGTCCCGACCCGAAACGTCAGCCTTCCTGCTCCTCTGATGCTGCCTGGCCTGCTGTGTTCCTCCAGCTCTGCACTGTGTTATCTCAGACTCCAGCATCGGCAATTCTTACTATCTCTGGCTGTGGGTGTATGTGGCTAATTAGAACACTGCAGTGACAAAGCCCATTAACACATGAAACTTAAACAAGAATCGATAAACTCCATGGTTGTCTAAACAACAGTTTTCAGTGGGAAGGAAAGAACACCAGGTTTACATTACAATTTCAAAGCACAGTCTTTATCAATCAGTCAAATGTAGGGGATCGGTGATTAGATTTTTTAAGTGTAGATATTTTTGTATCAGTCAAAATCAGAATTCTTTGACTCAGCCAAACTATTTAAGTCACAGTAGAAAAGATGACAGTACGGATTGACAGGACATTTTGAAATAATTTTCACCATTTATAGTATGTTTTCCATTGGAAAACATTATAATGCATGTGAACAAACACACAATGTTGGGCAATGCCACAGTTCATTTACCAGTATGGACAGATTCCCAATTTATCACTGCATTAAAACACATCTACGTAACAATATATGTGTGGATAATGACTTTGAAAGCGTGAAATACTTTACACTTACCTTTCATGCACGTTGCCAACTCCTCAGCACATTTCCCATTTTCTTCTCAACTCTCAAATATTATGCTGTGATAAGCTTCAAAAACCATTCACCACCAAATAAAAATGGTATATGGACAGAAATTGGATTTTTGTCTCCCATTCAAAATAGGGAACCGTCTGCACCAGGGACAATTGTGAATTTTGAAAAGTAGCCATTCTATATCCATTAAAAAATGGCAGAGGAATAGGGCACAGTGTTTGCAAAGCAGTGGAAAAATGAAATTCCCTCCAAAAATAAACAAGGATTGGATGTTATGCTCCCTTGTTGGCATGTTCAAAGGTGGGGTCTAGTAAAATGCAGTGTATGGTGTACCTGTCGCCTTCCTGGCCAAGCCCTACTTGTCTCTCATTGTACAAGGATGGTGGAAGGGTTAGACACACCAACTTGCCCTCAGATCTATTGAGTCCCTTCAGTAACCAACTAATGGCCACTTAGGGGCCTCATCCTGCCCCTCTTACTATATTAAACACAGCAGTGGGAGGCCCATGCCAAGCAGATAGCTTTTGCTGCGTAATCTGCTGTTGGACACGATGGTGGGAATTTACTTTGTGGTGCGCCCTGTGTCCATTAGAAGTTCCTTTCATGATCATACCCTCCCTTTAACTCTACCGCCCAATACCCCTCCAAATATATCACTCAATTACACCCATCACTCTCATCCTTTGCCAACGAGGCCCTGCTGATCTTGTCTTCAGTGCAGTCTTCATACCCTCTTCTTTGGAGACAGAATGTAGTTCCAAAAGTGAGCACACTTCAAATCTGGCAGAGCTAGGAAGAATTTGGATTGACTAACAGCTCTGAGTCAGAATTTCTCCCCAGGTGGGGTTAGTGTTATTGTCCTAAGCTACTTAAAATGCTGTCAAGCACAAAAAGGCTGTGGGGTAACCAGCTCTTTTGTGTGTCCAGGCATTCTGACTATTCATGATGGAAGTTGTGGAACACAGCATCCTGTAAAATGCAATCCACATGTGGCCATACATGCACTAAAGCACCACCTCTGCAGCTAAACAACAATTTTAATCCCTGAATAATGGATTGACACCAATGGGTTACTTGAGGCATCACTCCTCTCTTTTATTTGGCAGTTCGAGTGGTAGTAAGTTCTGAGTCAGTCTAAGGACCTGCTTATATTTCAAGGGGCTTTGTTATTGAAAAAAAAACCCAGAGTATGATCTTCTAAAAGTAAAAAAGTACAAGGAATGGGTTGCTTCATTCACTATTAGGCATGGAAGAGAAAGCTGAAAGCACCAGAATTTAGAAAAAAAAAACTTGTACCAGTTCCTTTAGTCGTAACATTATTTACATGTCATCAGGTATCTATGACCTGAGACCATAAGATATAGGAACAAAATTAGGCCATTGGTCCCATGAGTTTGCTCTACCAATTGATCATGGCTATATATTTCTCAACCCCATTTTCCTGCCTTCTCTCCGTGAACTTTGAACCCCTTACTAATCAAGAATCCACCTGTCTCTGCCTTAAATATACTCAGTGACTTGGCCTCCACAGCCTTCAATGACAATGAATTCCACAGATTCATCACACTCTGAAGAAATTCCTCGTCATCTCAGTTCTAAAGAGTTGTCCCTTCACTCTGAGGTGGTGCTTTTGGGTCCGAGTCTCTCCTACGAGTGAAAACGTCTTCTCCCTGTCCTCTCTATCCAGGCCGTTCAGTATTCTGCAAGTTTCAATTAGATCTCCCTTCATTCTTCTAAATTCCATTGAGTTCAGACCCAGAGTCCTCAAATGAAAAGCCCTTCATCACTGGAATCATTCTTGTAAACATTCTCTGGACCCCCTCCACCAGCAGCACATTCTTCCTTCGATACAGGGCCTAAAATTGCTCATAATATTCCAAATGTGGTCTGACCAGAGCCTTATACATCCTCAACAGTACAGCTCTGCACTTGTATTCTAGCCCTCTCAAAATGAATGTAACAATATAATTCCCAACTGCTAATTGAAGCTGCATGTTAATGTTAAGAGAATCCTGAACTAGAATTCCTAAATCCTTTGTGCTTCAGATTTTCACAGCCTTTCCCCGTTTAGAAAATAATCTACACCTCTATTCTTCCTACCAAAGTGCATAACCTCACATGTTCCCACATTGTATTCCATCTTCCACTTCTTTCCCAACTCTCTTCGCTGTGCAGGTCCTTCTGAAGCCTCCCCACTTCCTCAACACTACCCATCCCTCTTCCTTTGCCTTAATTGATCAGTGCATTTAGTATAGGAGTTCAGAGGTCATGTTGTAGCTGCACAGGACATTGGTTAGGCCACTTTTGGAATACTGTGTTCAGTTCTGGTCTCCTTGCTTTGGAAAAAATGTCATTAAACTTGAAAAGGTTCAGGAAACATCTACAAGGATGTTGCCAGGGTTGCAGGGTTTGACCTATAGGGAGGCTGAATAGGCTGGGGCTATTTTCCCTGCAGCTTCAGAAGCTGAGAGGTGACCTTTATAAAATCATGAGGGACATGGATAGGGTGAATAGTCAAGGTGTCTTCTCCAGGGTAGGGAAGTCCAAAACTAGATGGCATAGGTTTGAAGTTAGAGGGAAAAGATTTAGAAGGGACCGAACGGGCAACTTTTTAATGCAGAGGGTAGTGCATGTATGGAATGAGCTGCCAGAGGAAGTGGTGCAGGCTGGTATAATTACAACATTTCATAGATTCATAGAATCTCTACAGTGTGGAAACAGGCCCTTCGTCCCAACAAGTCCGCACCGACCCTCGGAGCATTCCACCCAGACCCATCCCCCTATAACCCACCTAATCTACACACCTCCGAACAGTATGGGCAATTTAGCACGGCCAATCTGCCTAGCCTGCACATCTTTGGACTGCGGGAGGAAACCGGAACACCCGGAGGAAACCCACGCAGACATGGGGAGAATGTGCAAACTCCACACAGACAGTTGCCCGAGGGTGGAATTGAACTGGGTCCCTGGCACTGTGAGGCTGCAGTGGTAACCACTGATTTATTAAAAGGCATCTGTTTGGGTACATGAATAGGAAGGGTTTAGAGGGATATGGGGCAAATGCTGACAAATGGGACTAGCTTAATTTAGGATATCTGGTCAGCATGGATGAGTTGGACCAAAGGGTCTGTTTGAATGCTGTACATCTCTATGACTCTATAACTCTATTACTCTATCTTTGTGACATCTGCAAATTTAGCAACATTGCGCCCAGTTCCTTCATCCAGATTATTAATGTAAAACCTGTTTAGTTGTGGCCCTGACGCTGACCACTGCGGAACTTCATTAGCCACCAGCTGCTATCCTGAAAAAGACCCCTTTATCCCCAATTTCTGCCTTCTGCTAGGCAGTCAATCCCCTAATCATGCCAGTATATTGCTCCTAACAGCATGGGCTCTTATCTTATTTAGCAGCTTTCCATGCAGCACCTTTTCAAATGCATTCTGGAAATCCAAATAGATAATGTTCACTGGGTCTCCTTTGTCTAATTGTTTATTACCTCCTCAAAGAATTCTAACAGATCCGTCAGGCATGAACTTCCCTTGACAAAGTCATGCTGACCCAGCCCTGTTTTACCATGCCTTCCATAAATGTATTAATGTTGGTGCTCATAATGAAAAGCACTGACTTACACCATGCTAATTAGCTAATAATGACTAGATATTTAAATTTTTCAAGAAGATTTGTAGCTCGGGTTGTGGATGAAGTTGTAGACATGCTCACCGAGCTGATGGGTTTGGTTGCAAACGTTTTGTCACCCCACTAGGTAACTTCGCCTCCGGTGAAGCGTTAGTGTTCTGTCCCGCTTGTTATTTATATTCAGGAATGAAGACCCGAAAAGCACAATCCACTGCTACCTCTGATACAGACCACAACAGGAAGACACAACATGACCAGACTCACTAATCACTTACATCAAGGACATTTCAGAGCTGAAAACAAGACTACTCAGAGCCCCAGGTATCAGAGTAGCCCACAAACCGACAACCACCCTATGGCATCTACTGACAAATGAAAAGAATCACATACCCACAACCAATAAAACTAACGTAATATACAAAATACCATGCAAGGACTGTGAGAAACATTACATAGACCAAACCGAAAGAAAACTGACAATACGGATATATGAATACCAATTAGTCATCAAGAGACACAACGAATTCTCACTTGTCTCTCTATACACGGGACACAAATTCAACTGGGACAACATATCCATAATCACACAAGCCAAACAGAGACACGCCAGGGAATTCCTGGAGGCCTGGTGTTCCAACCAGAACTCCATCAACAGACACATTGAATTAGACTCTATATACAAACAAATCACTGAGAAACAGAACCAAAAGTGGTACCAAACACCCCAACAAACTGAGGCATATAAATAACAAGCGGGACAGAACAGCAATGCCTCACTGGAGGCACACTGACAATGTTACCTAGCAGGGTGATGGAACATTTGCAACTAAACCACCAGCTCAGCAAGCAAGTCTACAGCCTCAGTGACTAGATACATGTAAATTTACTTCTGTAACCTCTCACCTTCCCACTTGTGTTAATTTTTAAAAGGCATTTTTTGCATCATTGCAGATTGAAAAATGAAATACCGCTAAATCAACAGAATTATTATGCATTTGAGAAAAAATTATGTTGAAGCCAACACAACGAATATTTAGATAGGATTTTTAGGACAGAAACACATCAGAATAGGCAGTTTGGCATTGAGGAATGGCCAAAACCTTGTCAAAGGCTTAGATTCAAGCAAGGCCTTTAAGGAGGAGAATGAAGTAGAGGTTTGGATGGCTTTGGGTAAAGAAATTTGAAGCTTAAAGATTTAGATACTGAAGACTCAGGTACCAAAAGTAAGGAAAAGATGCAAAGATCTGTGAAGAGAAGGCACAGTTAACATTTCGAGTCTGAGATGCTACAAGGCCTGCTGATTTTTTTTTCCCAGCAATTTCTGTTTTCTTTTCAGTGTGCACTGTTCTTTGTTTTATTTTGAAGAAAAGATGCAGGCAAGTTCTGAGGGGCAAAGGCCAGGAGTATGGACAGGTGTTTTGGAGTCAAGGAATATGGGATGTTGCTGACTGTTACATTCCTAAATGTTCTTAAACTGGGTGGTTTACTAGGCCATTCAGAGCCAACCACATTGCTGTGAGTCCGGAGTCACATAGAATCATAGAATCTCAACAGTGTGGAAACAGGCCATTCGGCCCAACAAGTCCACTCCTAACATTGTCCCTCTGAAGAGCATCCCACTCAGGCCCTGCATTTCCCATGTCAAACCCACCTAACTTAAACATCCCTGGGCACTATGAGCAATTTAGCATGGCCAATCCACCGAACCTTCACATCTTTGGACTGTGGGAGGAAACCAGAGCACCCAGAGGAAACACACACAGACATGGGGAGAATGTGCAAACTCCACACAGACAGTTGCCTGAGGGTGGAATTGAACCTGGGTTCCTGGTGCTGTGAGGCAGCAGTGCTAACCACTGAGCCACTGAGCCACCGTGCCACCTCTAGTGTAAGCCAGAAAAAGAGAAGTGTGGCAGATTCCTTCCCTAAAGGACGTGAGTGAACCAGATATAGAAAGGAAGAAATTATGAAGTGACTGAAAAACAAGGATGACAATTTTAAATTTGAAATATTGTATGATCAATGGAAATGAGTAAGATTGAGGATATAAGTGAGCATAGCTTGGTGTGGGATAGGACCAGGCAGCAAGATGAGGTGATGTTTACAAAGGGTGGAGTAAGAGATGTATTCTATTAAGCGAGTTAAGACCTTACTTAAACATGAAGAATTTCAGTGGTAGGTGCTGAAAGTAAACTTTTCGTATGCACTTCCTTGGCAAAGCAATGGATATAGAAGATGTTTATTTATGAAGAAGCAACTAAGGCATCTAAAGTTCAGCTTAAGTTCAAAAAGACATGAGGAGTGCAAACAGTTGAGTTTAACCTGAGACAATTGCTCAGAACCTAAGTTGTTGAAGGTAATAATTTTGGTATTCCTGCAGATTAGCTAGAAAAAAAAATGGAAAATATTGGAAAAATAGCCTGACAGCACAATAAAATTGTTAAAGCAGGGGATAAATGAACTTCAATGCAATCAAAATATAAATGAAGAATGAGGAGTGTGAAAATACCAGAAACATTGTAGGGTTCTGAAACGGATGAAGTGATGTGGAAGAAAAGCAGATATTCTGACTATGATTAGGGACGTAATTGTGTAATAAAACAAGGACAGTCTCCATAATTAGGTAAACAAAACATTGATAGAAGGGGGCTAGTGTAGTCATCTTCTTAGTAAACTGTGGAGAGAAATGTAAAATAATGTAATACACCACCAGTGAAGAGGATGTTATTTGTGACTACAGACTGTATTGGTTAAGTAGGAAAGTTAAATGTTCAGAATTTCAAACTTAAGTTGTTGGAGAGATGTGGTAACTTTCAAAAACATTGGGGTTGGGGAGGTTTAACAATGGGCGAGTTTGGGCGACAACAGCACATTCAAGAATATTGGAAGGTAAAGAAAGGTTGGTGGTGGGGTGATAGTTTGCCAGAATGGAAGGGTCAAGCATTTTATATTTTGAGGAGGAGAGTGATGATGATAGATTCAAAGGAGGGAGACTGAAAGTACAGGCCCTGTTGATAGTATCATGTAACATAGACACCAGGAGTGGAGTTTGTGAGGTCAGCTCTTTAGTGAGAAAAGGGCTAAGCAAGCAACAGCTAGGTCTCATGCTCAAAATTAACCAAGAGAAAGTATGAGGAATTGCAGAGAGACTACAGGAAGCTATGAATTCTCAGTTAGAGCAAGGAGAAACGTTAAGGAATTTGGCCTGCTGTCTTAGCAGAAGAGGGAACATGGCAGATGCAGTTGATTGAATAGTCCCAGCCTTAGATATGAAGCTAGGTTCACAATTTTTCTGTTTTTAGACTAAGTTCAAAAGCAGGCAAGTTTCCAGGAGGGAAATCCACAGCCTACTAAGATGAGAAAGACTGCTATATTTTCCAGCCATTATGCAGCTGATTGGGTGATGGCTGGTTTTCTACAGGCATTAAGACCCCAGAGCAGGAAGTCCTACCCATCTGGAGCTACAGGCCAATCAGATGTTGGCAGTTTTAGAATTCAGAAGGACTGTGCCAGAAGATGTGGTTACTGCTGGGACCATGAACCCCTGGATTCTCAGGAGAAAAAGTAGGTATTATTTGGAGGTCGCAAGCAATTCAGAAACGAGGGCAGGGAAGGGCTCTCAGTGGTCACCCTCCTAGCCTAGGTCCAATACCACACCTAGTACAAACCCCGTATGCTCCCCCAAACTGACAACCAATCCAACTGACAGGCTGACTTTTTCCTCGTCCCACCTGGAGCTGAAGTAATTGCACTTAACAGCCCCAATTAGCAGGGAAGTGAAAAATTGAGCTTAAGTCTTTAATTAGGGCAAGGTCAGGGAGTTGGGATGATGCTGTCCTATCATCATCCCAACAAATTCACTTCTCACCTTCAGGCACACTCTTTCCAGGCCTGAAAGATTGCACTCTAGATCTTTAAACATGAACAAACATATAAAAATTTGAAACATAAACACCTGTTGATGCTTTTGTCCACTTGCCACAATTCAGCAATCTCTTCTCACACAGTTTGAAAATTTGTTTTCCTGTTACTTTCATTGTCTTGTGAATTGTCCTGATCATGCAGATGAAAAACTTCAACAAAATGTGTCTTTTTTCAGCAATTCTAAATGGCTGTAATTAAATACTTGTGTATTGTATCTTATATCAGCGCTCTGACTAGACCTGGCTGCACCAGTGTCATCAAAGAAAAGAACTCCCCCTTTCAAAAAACCAATAAAAGTAGGAACTTGAACATGTTAAGAATATGTTTCCAGTATATCTGTCTGTGCCTATGAGGTATATATATTTTTTTTTTCTTTAGTCGGTGCATCATATCTGAGGATTACCCTATTGGGATGGAATGTAATTAAACTTGTATAGATCATTGATGAGGCCACAACTGTAGTACTGTGCCCAGTCTGCACTCCATGTCACAAAAGGATTTACTAAAATTATCGTGAAGAAAACCTGGAGGAATTTCAGCCTCTCCATTTTTAGAATTACGTCTGATATCTATCTAGCGGCAGCACACAAGCAACCCAATTTCAATGGCTCACACTTCACCAACAATGGCATACATCTGCAGAGCCTCCTCCACTCTTCTTATCATGGTCTAGATGGTGTAGATCCACCAATAGCATCTTACAGTAACACAAACAGCTGCAGCAGTTGTTTATTTGTCCATTCTTAACTTCAGAGTATAACATCTGTCTTGTTGAGCACATGCAAAATTGTTCGACTAACAAATTATTTGTCACATTAGGGCCAAAGAGAGTCCAATATTACCAACAGCACTTTTTGAAAGCCCTTTAATTAAAATATCCATCTGCCTTGTGCAGTTTTGTCTTTTACTGAGTCCCTTTGGAACCCACATAAGAAATTAATTTCTTCTGTGCACAATCGGGAACAGAATACTAGATTAATTCATAAAGAACAATTTTACAATGTCATTGTGAATACTGACCTTGTGAATGCTACAATGAAGAAATAATTCCCCAAGGCCAAAATTAAAGATAACATGATGCACAGAGCATCGATTTCTCAGTCACACAGTTTTGCATGATCAAAATAGCAACTTTGTGGTCAACTGTAATATGGCATATTATGTAGTGCCAGCCATGGTACTGAGCTGTAAAGTCTAGAAAATTACTGCCATGGTTTCATTTTGTGGTGCGTGCACTGAGTTGACTTTAAACAGATGTTGGACAAAAATGAAAGGAGTCTGCCTCTTCCCGACTCTGTGCCACACCAGCTGCATTGTCCAAGCTTAAATATTCCTCTGGAAAATGATCAGAGAAGCCATCCCCAGCACTCTACTTGTAATCTGAAAATCTTTACAAAAAAGTAACATTTCAACAAGATTGAAAACAGCTTTTATGTAAAAAAAAGACACTGTTTCACTGTATATGAATCAACTTTTATCATTGCTTCTAATTTTATAAAGATGGCACAAGCTTTCAGAACCATTTTAATGAGTTCTTGTTTTACAACTGAACATTCTGATCTGCAGGATACACAAAGAAGCTTATTGTTTTATCTGGAGTGTAGACTAATAGACAACAGGTGTGTAAAGCTAACTGCCCTCATTTCAAAGCAAGTGAGTATGGATCACAAGACCATGAAAATGTGTTGTACAGCTTTGAGATCAAAACATGAGAAAACCCCTTATAGCTCTGGCTACTGTCACAGACCCACCTCTATAGTAGTAGCCCATAGCTCAGGGAATTCAACTTTATTTTTTGCACCTATCTTATCTTTGTTGCACAGTTGAAAAAATGGTGCCCTAAAGATTACACCTCATATTGTATGTATTAAAATAAAGGCATCGATATGTATAGTCTTAATTTTCTGGCAAAGTAAAACAATTCCAATATCATTGGCATGGTTTCGAAAGACAAACCACCCTGGAATAATTTGCTTCAATGATTTAAATCTCAAAGGCATTTTCTCTGTAAGGCAGCATTTGAAAATAAGATCAATTGAGTTTGAAGATTGAAAGGCCAGCAGTTCAGCCTTTAGAGTGTTATAATAAAGACAAATGTGGTTAATGCCTTGATCCTAGCAAAGCTGTTTCTCTCCCTTTGATGATAATTCTAATTCCTAATCTCTAAACCTAATTTCTTTACTATTTTTATTCTCTTAATGAACATTCCTATTTGTGATGTTATTCATATTTCATTGAACATTACACACATAGCAGTAGCTCAGTAGAATTCTTAATTAATTTCTAGTTCATGGGTTCCGTGGAAAGAAAGAGTTGAATAAGTATATACCTTATCTAGGTTTCCAGAAATTAGTTGGTAAGGTGTCTCACAATACATTGATAAATGTGTGAGTAGCTGTAGACTCTGTGGGCAAGAATGGATACCTTGCTGACTGAGGGACAAAAACCACATGGAGTCGTAGGCTGACATGAGGCACCAAATGATCTGTTCTTGCCTTTACTTCTCAAGTGCTTATGCTCAACCAATTTTTAATTAGTTTAATAACTTACCTCCATGTCCTTGAGCTTCAATATTAGCTGAAGCAATGGAGAATCATTCTAATAGAGACATATACAGATTGATGGAATGAGGCTTGGATGAAGCATAAACTACACCATGGAATGCTTGGGTCCAGTGTCCTGATTTTGTGGTGTGTACTCTATGTAATTTGTGAAGAACACAACAACTGAAATCATTATACGCAACACAAGAGAGGGCTGGAGAAACACAGCAGTTCTGGCGACATTTGTAGAGAGAAAACCGGTAAGGTTTTGAGTCCAAGCCCATGCTGTGTTTCTCCAGCACTCTGTTTTTGTTTCAGATTTCCAGCATCCATAAGACACCAGATAAAGGAACAGCATTAGATCATTGTCTGCTCCACCATTCGATCATGGCTGGTATGTTTCTCAACCGCAATCTCCTGCCTTCTCCCCATAACCCTTGATACCCTTACTACTCAAGAACCTATCTATCTCGGTCTTAAATACAATTGATGATGTGGCCTCCACAGCTTGCTGTGGCAATGAGTTCCATGGATTCACACCCTCTAGCTGAAGAAATTTATCTTCATCTCTGTTCCAAAGGGTCTTCCCTTCACTCTTAGGCTGTGCCCTCGGATCCTAGTCTCTCCTACTAATGGAAACATCTTCTCCATGTCCGTTATATCCAGGCCTCTCAGTATTATTTAAAAGAAAACCTGAAAGAACTGTGGATGCTGGAAATCATAAAGAGTAACAGAAATTGCTGGAAAAACTCAGCAGGACGGGCAGCATCTGTGAAGATAAAGCAGCATTAACATTTCGGGTCCAGGGACCCTTCTTCAGAACTGATTGCAGCTGGGAGAAGGTTGGTATAAATTGCTAAAGAGGAGGTGTGGGGAGGGGTAAGGAGTAAGTTGGGATGTGTTCATGGGAGAAGGTGCTGCAGCCCTAAAATTGTTAAACTCAGTATTGAGTTTAGCACTGAGCTTCATTAGAGCATTGCAGCAAGCCTGAGACAGAGATGTTGGCCAGAGAACACAATGGTGTGTTGAAGTGACAGGCAACTGGAAGCTCAGAGTCATTTCTGAGGACAGAATGTAGGTGGTCCTGCAAAGTGATTGCCCTGCCCGTGTTTCGTTTCCCTGATGTGGTCTCCACTACACTGGGCAATTGCACTGCTCTTTAGCAAATCAGACTAATGAACTCCTAATGTATAGGTTAGGACCTGAATTAGAACATGCTTGAGGAAGTGAATTAGAATAGTTCATTCAATATCAAATTCTGTACAGAAAACAAAAGGAGAAAAAGAAAGATAGAACTAATAGAGAAGTGAAACAATGAAAAAAATTTAAATACATGCATTTACATGTTTTTACTTTAAGATTTCAATTATTGGAAATATTTAAAAAACCATACATGTAAAAGTCATCGTCTGCACCAAAGTATTTATTTAGCAGTTATTAATATTTATCATACTTTTAAAAGTCTACGAGAACTGGAATAAATCAACCCTCATTTGTTATAACATGGGTATCTGTCATGTAAGATCAGCCAGTTCACATTCCTTTCAATCAATTTCAATGCTGAAAAGCTCAATGAGTCACTGGTATGATATAGCTCTTAAAAGAGCAGGTCAATTTGGACAATAAATTCCAAATTCCTGCATTTCAATTTGCAAGTGTAATCTCTTTTCACTTCTGAAGAAGAATCAGACTGGACTCAAGACATTGAGCCTGTTTCTCTCTCCATAGTTGCAGCCTGACCTGCTGAGTTTCTCTGGCATTTTCTGAGTGTTTGTTTTTGGATTTCCAGTATCAGAAATATTTTGCTTTCATTTCAATCCTTTGTAATATACAGTAGTTCTGACGCAAAAGGAGATTGTTCAGCCCATTGTGCCCATTCTTGCTTTCTATAGAGCAATTCAATCATTCCCATTTTTCTGCTTTATCCTTGTAGCCCTACAGGTTTATTTTCCTGAAGTTCCTGTGGTGATATCATTTCAGGATGGAATACACTTTATGAGCAAGTAATCCAGATGTAGAACATGTGACTTGCAGCCAGAGCACAATCTAGCTTGCATATAGTGTGAGGGAATGCAGGTGTAACAATAGTTGCTGAACCTCTCTAACAAATCTTCAAACAAAGAGATCCCACTACCTGATGTGAAACTGGTAATTTTATGTAAGCCATCACAGAAATTGTGTACGTCAAAACTTATTTTCAATCATTGATCACCTCAGCTTCCATCATCCTCTTAAGCAGCACATTTGATTTCATTACCACGCACAACACTCCTGAATCTCTTTCCCCAAACCTTTAATATTTGTCCCATTGCCCCTGCACATCTGGAACCCTGTACAATTAACTTTTGAACAGCTTGGTTTTGTCTAACTTGTTTAAACCAGTCTTAATCTTATATGCCTCTATCAAATCTTTCCTCAATCTTCTTTGCTCCAAGAAGAATCCCAGCTTCTAAAACTGATACTGGTAGCTGAAATCCCTTATCACTGCATTATGATTTCAGCTGATGGAAATACTGGCAAAGTCAGATTCCAGAGCGAAACCTGGTTTGATATATCTTAAGTCTGATTTTTACAGTTGTTTACCATAGTGGCTTATAACCGAAAACCTTCACATGAGGCTGCCAATGTTCTTTAACACTAGTTTATTACATAAAAATAACAATTTAAGTCTAGAAATATCTTAACCAAAACAAGAAAAAAGCAATTTCAACCTGTTTCCCAGTAATATCGTTTGCAAAATACCTATCTCAGAGAAATGTCACCCCTATCTGAACTCGCTAATTTCTTACTGAACTAGCTCTTTCCAGTTCTTCTCCTTGACTGCTGAAATGGATTTATGACTTCCTTCCGGGTCCTCCTAACCCAAACCACTTTTAATTCTAATAACATAAACATCTTTTCGATTCTGACAACAGCTCAGAAACTTTACACATTAAAATCCACTAAAATTCATAATAGTATGAAAATTGCTCTCCGGAGCTGAAAGTTTGATTCTTCTAAAATAAAGTCAAGTTTAAACTAATGGCCATGGTCTGTTTTCTCTGCCAATTGCAAACTCAACAAACTCAAATATTGCATCAATTAACCACAATGGTGTCTTGTTAGGCACTTAACTGTTTTCCTGGAAAGTACCAATTTAGGTCACTGTAGCAAATTATTTTCTGACCTCTTAAAAAAACTGTTAGTTACACAGAACTGAAACCAAACTCTATCTGCATTTATTTTAAAAGTCCAAATTCCTAAATCTTGATAACGTATATCTTACATACAGTTATCACACCTGGAACCATTCTGGTAAATCCCTCTGCATAACTAGAACTGGATGTGACATTCTTGTTATGAACTAACCACAATGCTATTAAAGTTCAGTGTAACATTCCTGGTTTTGCACTAGATACCTCTACGTAAGAAGGTCAGTCCTGTAAACTTTGCTAACCACGCTCTCACCTCTTACTACTTTCATTGGAGTCTACACCCAAACATCAAGGTTTCTCTGTCCCACTAAACTCTTTACAACTGTCTGTGTTACCTCACACTTTCTGTCAAAATGCATCACTTCACATCTCTTTCTGTATTCCCCTTGTTTCCAGCCTATCCTGTTGAAGTTCGTTAGTAACAACTTCACTGCCTACTTGGCCTTTATGTTTGGTTTCATATTTCAACATCCATTGGATATTTTTCCACAGGAAGAACAACAAGCCAATTTTTTAAAAAACTGCTGGTTTTTAATTGCAAAACCAAATGGAAGTTGGTTAATTTGCTAAAGCTGTTTTTTTTTCCCTCTGCACGCTAAACAGTGAGCATTTTGATGCTTCATCTCTGTAACATCTTGCATCCATGTGATGAGATGAATTTGATCTCAGAAGCCTGTAAACTGAAAAAGATGCTCTGACTTTGGAAATAATGGTGATTGTTCAAGATGCTGCAAAAACATTTTAAAAAGGTAGTGTCATTCGAGAAATGAACACTTGGTCTGGGATTATTCTGTTTAAACTGAATAAACAATCTTTCTGAATGGGAGAGTATTACTTGTTCATTTTTTGTTCTCTTATTAGGTGTGGATAAGTTGTAGTGATTGAACCAATAATTCTGATCATAGCTACTACACTTTGGTACACCTTATGGTGCAATAAAAAGAAACTTATAGTTAGCACCATATTTCGGCAAAACTAATCTCCCACCTCTGGATAGATTTGCAGACATGTATTTTCAAGGCACAGATATCTAATCCAGAAAAAAATTAAATTTTGTCACCCTAGGCTGCACTACCAGTTAATTAGATACAAGGCAGTCTGAGCCAACTACAAGAAGAGCAAACCACTCAGATGGGTTTCTATTTATTCATTTGTAGGGTGTGTGCATTGCTGGCTGGTTAGCATTTATTGCCCATCCCTAGTTACCCTTGAGAAGAAACTTAACAAAGTGACTGATGTCACTCAACGGAAAAGTGTCTACAATAGGCCAGAAATGCAACAAATCAATCAATATCCTTTTGAAGATGTCAATAGACCCTGAACAAATGGGCTTATTCCTCTCACACTAAACCATTTGCTTGGTATCAGGAAAGACTAAAGTGTAGGATTGTGAAGTTTCTTTATGTCCTCATATTTTAACATAAAAACATAGAAATATAGAAAATAGAAGCCTGCTCAACTGTTCGATATGATCAGGTTGGTCATTCAACTCCCCTGTTTGCACTTCCATACCTTTTGATCCATACCATATCTAACTACTTCTTGAAAACATTCAATGTTTTGGCCTCAATCACTTTCTGTGGCAAAGAATTCCACAGGCTCACCACTCTCTGCATGAAGAAATTTCTCCTCTTCTCAGCATTAAATGCCCTACCCCATATTTATAAACTGCGACCCCTGGTTCTGGACTTTCCAGTCATCAGGACCATCCTTCCTCCATTTTCCCTTCCCAACCCTGTTAGAATGTAGGTTTCTATGAGGTTGCCCCTTATTCTTCTTAACTCCAGTAAATGTAGTTCTAACCAATCCATCCTCTCTTCTTACATCATTCCTGTCATCCCAGGAATCAACCTAGTAAACTTTCGTTGCACTCCCTCCATAACTGTAACATCCTTCCTTTGATAAAGAGACCAAAACTCTCATAATGATCTTGGTATAGTCTCACCAAGGTCCTGCCTAACTGCAGCAAGATATCCCTGCTCCTACATTCGAATGAAGATCAAACTACCATTTGCTTCCTTCACCATCTGCTGCAGCTGCATGCATACTTTCAGCGACTGTTGTACACGGACACCCAGTCCTCATTGTACCTCCCACTTTGTCAATCTATTGCTGTTCGGTTAATAATCCACCCTCCTGTTTTTGCCACCAAAGTGGATAATATCACATTTGTCCACATTGCGTTTCATCTGCAATGCTTTTGCCCACTCACTCAACCTGTCCAAATTGCACTGAAGCAGTTCACCCTCCCATGTAGCTTTGTGTCATCCACAAATTTGCAGAGATTACATTTTCTTTCCTCATCTAAATCAATAAATATATTGTGAATAGTTGGACTTCCACCACTGATTCCGGTGGTACCCCACTAGTCACTGCCTACCACTCAGGTAAAGTCCATTGTATTCTTATCCTTTTCTTTTCCTGTCTGCCAGCCAGTTCTCTATCCATGTCATTACACAATCACCGATGCCATGTGCTTTAATTTTACATGCTAATCTCTTGTGTGAGACCTTTTATCAAAAACCTTCTGCAAGTCCTACTAAACCACCTCCCTGGCTCCACTATATCAACTCTACTAGTTACATGCTCAAAAGATTCCTGTAGATTTGTCGAGCATGTTTTACCTTTTGTAAATCCACATTGACTCTGTCAGACCATATCACAGATTTCTGAGTGTTCTGTTTTTGAATCTTTCTTATAATGGACTCTACCATTTTCTCCACCACCAATATCAGGCTAACCAGCCTATCATTTCACGTTTTCTCTCTGCATCCTTGTTCAGTAGTGGGGTTGCATTAGCTTCCCTCCAATCAGTAGGAGCTGTTCCAGAGTCTACAGAATCTTGAACGATGACCACTAATGCATCCTATATAACTAAGGCATCCTTTATAACTAAGGCCACTTCCATAAATACTCTGAGATGTAGATTATTGGGCCCCAGGGATTTATTGACCTTTAATCTCATTAATTTCCCCAACATAATTTCCCTACTAATATATATTTCCTTCAATTCATCCCTGTTCTTTGGAGCTAATATCTTTTCATTAATTTCCACTTTAATCAGTAATGCAATCCCAACTCATTTCCTTTTTGTCCATCCTTCCTGAAAACTGAATACCCCTCGTCATTCTGCATAATCCATATCCATAATCCCAGCTATATCATACATATTTATATCTTTTTACATGACTAATTAATCCACGTTATTGCAAATGCTCCAGACATTAAGACACGAGGTCTTAAGGCTTGTCTTTTTAACATCCTTCATCCCATTCACGTTATTTCGCACAGTTGTACTTTCTTAATTCCCAATCTGTTTTTTTGTATTTGCCCTTGTTCCCACCTTCTATCTCCCTGTTAGGTTCCCATCACCCTATTTGTAAAAATTGTCAAAGGTAAAATCTATGTTTCTATGTTTATTAAAAATTATGGTCATAAAATTAGTTTTATTTTCTGCAGAAACTAGCCAATACATTCCTGTAAAAGGATGAATCCAATGATAATATTGTGGTCATTGTGGGTTAATACTGAGCCAATGAGCTAGCCAGAAGTGTGTTGTATTTGCTCATTAGGTTTATTTATTAACATACAAATTTGAAGTAATTGATATTTAAAAGTATCATTACTTGAAATAAAAAGCAATGTTTTGCTGACAAATGTCAAAATATCACCCTGTGCATCATTATTCTGCTCCACTATTACAACACAAAGGCACAATTTTATTGGATCACCATAGTTACTCTCCTAGCTCTAGCTTCTATAGCATTTTGCAGATGGAGCCAAAATAATAACCATTCTTAGAAAATTGTTAGAATATATTTTATCTGTTGGTAGTTTGTTTAAGGTGAACAGGTCTCAGAAGTTGTCCACTGAAATGGCTGCAAACTCTAAGCTTAGGTTTCAGTAGGGTTTTACAGGGTATTTCCTTCTATAAGGATATTGACTTGAGGGTGCTTAAAGATAGCGACGTTCAGAACAGGAATTTCCTCAGTTCCTGGTTTCATGAATCCTCCGCTCCTTTGACCAATATAGGTGCACAGGTTACATGAATGATTGTCATGGTCTGTGTCTACATCATAGCCTCAGAACAGGTCAGTTAATGTTCGATTTTTTTTTTACAGAATAGCTTATTTGGCAAGTGTCCAGTGTATTCAGAAACTCGGTGTGTGCTCCCAATGCAGGAGATAGAGTGTAACCATTTTAAAATGGCTGCTATGATACACTCACACTTGCATGATACAGTCACAATGCTTTTGTAACATGAAGGAACACACATAGACTGACAATTCTTGTATGTCACTTCACTGACAAAATGACCAATCACACAATCAAGGAGAAAACATGTCTTTATTTTTCTTGCTTATGACATCCTGAATGCTTTTACAAATTCTTTTACTCTGCACGTGGTGTTTTTGTGCTTGTATGTTCATTGATTCACTGAACAGTGGCATCATACAAAAATGCAACTGTCTAGGAATTAGACTTCGACCCATCCAACCCCCACTAAACTGTCCAACTTGCAACGTTGTACTTAGTGTCCTGTTGGGACAGGTGAGGGTTTAAGCTTACCGAAAGTGGCTTACGTACTTGCAATATTGTATGCGATTTATTTCGTTGTGACACCATCCTTAACTTCCTTAGTTAGTCACATTGTTTTGTAGAGTCTTTTCTTCTTTATGGAATATATCTTTATTGAGAATTATGCATAGATCAATAGATGTCCACTATTGTTTACGTTTAATCTATTTTTCTCAACACTTCAGCTAAATCTGCCTTCGTATTTTTGTAGTTACTTTTACTGAAGTTTATGACTTTAATTTCAGACCCAGGTTTCTCACCCTCAAACTATAATCACTCTTCCATTGACATCCTTTACTATGAACTCATTCATTAAACCTGTCACATGACACATTACTAGATCCAAGATAGTCTGTTCTCTGGTTGGTTCCACAATGTACTGCTCTAAATAAAGTCCAAATTCACTCAATGAACTTATCCCCAGTGTTACATTTGCCAATTTGATTTCGCCAAACTATAGAAAGAATAAAATTGCACATGATTATTGCAGTACCTTTCTTATAACCTCTGATTATTTCTTCATTTATACTCTGTTCTACAGTGTAATTGCTATGAGGAGGCCTGAATCCTGTTTCTGAAGAAGAGTCTAGACCCGAAACGTCAGCTTTCCTTCTCCTCTGATGCTGCTTGGCCTGCTTTGTTCATCCAGCTCTACACCTTGTTGTCCCAGTAATGACTCTTTGTTTTTTCCTCTTTGCTATCTCTAATCTCCACCCAGACAAATTCTCCATCTTGATCCTCGGATCATCTTTCAGTATTGTACTAATCTTTTTATTGGTAAACAGTTACCTCACCACCTTTTCTGGCTATCCTTCCATAATATCAAGTCACCCTAAATATTCAGTTCCTAGCCTTGGTTACTTTGCAACCATGGCTTTGTAATGATGATTAGATATGTCCATTTATTTCTTTCATAAATTAAAGACAGAAAATGCTGCATATAAACTTCCTGACTCCCAGCTTCTCTTATCCTCAAGACCCCCAAAAATTGAAATTGTCTTCACAATTCTCTTAAGACATTGCTTCACCTCTCTCATCTTATTTACTGTATTCCATTTTGCTTGTGATTTAGAGATTATTACCTTTGTGGTTCTGCTTTTAAAAATAATCCCTATCTCAGAGTCAGTAAACATTTTTAGTTGAAGAGCCTTTTCAAAAAACAGAATCCTGGAAGAAACACTTTGGGAACCACAAGACAAAAATGCTAAATAATAGAGTAAAGGCATGAGCATACCTTACAAGGTGTAAGCTGGTTAGCAAGTATCTAAAAATTTTTCACTTACAAGATGCAGCACAAAATGCATTTGCTTTAACTTCTCTCCAACGCTTATAGGGATGACCAAAGCAACTACTGAATTTGACGTGATTTCAATTTTGTATACCAATCAAGCAGAATCCGGTTTCTACATTTGAAGAATAGGTAAAATTATTAATTTTCATTTTAAAGTTAATTTGATGTTTTGCAAGTCTCAATTTTACCTTTGGTTTTATAATTTATTTTTCTGGAGAACCATAATAACACATTCTTTTCTTCATAGAATTAAGACCTTATTTTGACAATTGATTCCTGTGATCTTAAGATAAACTTTCTGTAATACGGGGAGGCGATGGCCTAGTGGTATTATCGCTAGACTGTTAATTCAGAGACCCAGATAATGTTCTGGGGACCCAGGTTCAAATCCTGCCACAGCAGATGGTGGAATTTGAATTCAATAAAATGTCTGGAATTAAGAATCTAATGATGACCATGAATCCATTGTCAATTGTTGGGAAAAACCCATCTGGTTCACTAATGTCCTTTAGGGAAGGAAACTGCCATCCTTACCTGGTCTGGCCTACATGTGACTCCAGACCCACAGCAATGTGGTTGACTCTGAACTGCCCTGTGTAATGCTACCTAGGCAGCAATGTCCACATCCCGTTAATGAATACAAAAAATAATTCATCATCAAGGCTGTGTTAGAAGCATTAATGGACGATCATACAATCTGTTTCTCAAAACAAAACCACTAACTATAGGCATGGTACAGCTGATGAAAGTGTTTATTTAGTGCACTTTTTTAAAAATTGAAACTACACAAATCACTATTCAAACCATAGCTAGATTACTGTCAACAGTTTTGGACTCTTTATCTGAGGAAAGATATAGCATTGGAGGCAATCTGGAAAAGGTTTGCTCTACTGACACCAGGTATGAAGGGACTGTCATATCGCAGAAACATAGAATCCCTACAGTGTGGAAGCAGTCCATTTGGCTCATTGAGTCCTCACCGACCCACTCAGACCCACCCCATCCCTGTAACCCTGAATTTCACATGGCTAATCCACCTAGCCTGCACATCTCTGGGCACTGTGGGCAATTTAGCATGGCCAATCCATCTAACCTGCACATCTTTGGACTGTAGGAGGTAACCGGAGCACCTGGAGGAAACCCATGCAGGCAACGGGAGACCATGCAAACTCCAGACAGACAGTTGCCTGAGAATAGGATCGAACCAGGATCCCTGGCACTGTGAGGCAGGAGTGCTAACTACTGAGCCACCGTGACATCCTATGTGAGGAGAGGTTGAGTAAATTGAGCCTGTTACTTGTTGGAATATAGAAGAATGTGTGGCAACCTTATTGAAACACAAGATTCTTGGAGGACTTGACAGGGTAGATGCAGAAAGGTTGTTTTCCCTTTGTGGTATAGTCTAGGACTAGAGGGCCACACATTTAAGAGTCAGATGGGGAGGATTTTTTTATCACCTGAGTGTTGCAAATCTGTGAAACCTTTTACTGCAGAGGGCGGATGAGGTTAAGTATATATTAAAACATAAATTACTTGTTTGAAACAGAGTGTACCAGAAATGTTGGTCCTTTGTAGAAATCCTCCAGTGCTGTTTGATTGTAGATACATCATTAAAAAATTAGCGTAATATTTACTGCCCTTTGATGCCTATACATGATTGTCTGTGTAGTTTCCTGGTAGTTGCAATGTGCTTATGAATATGATGATTGATCCTTTTTTAGAAGGAGAACTGCATCCATCATGTTTATTAATGAATGTATGATGCAAATGTCCCTACAAGCTCTCCACAGCATTTCTATTCCCTCAGGTAAGTGCATAATCCCAGTACCACGGCAGCAACTTCCTATCTTTATCGTACATAGATCTGCAACTACTTAAATTGACAGTGCGAAAAGACATTTGCTGCGTGTGTGTGTGTGTGTGTGTGTGTGTGTGTGTGTGTCTCTCTCTCTCTGTAATGCCTTTCTTTTGTATAAAAATCCCAAAAGTTAATGGAGAGAATTTGAAAATTACACTATCAAGAAGTAATTTATCTAGGTACCAAACACCAAGCCCCTTTGTAGTGATATAAAAATAAAGAAATGCTGCATGTGTTAGAAATCTGAAAAGAATGATAAATTTATCAGCAGATTAACATTGCTGGAAGGGGCCTCTCAGGCTTCAGAAACACGTTTTTAGAATAGAACTGATCCAAATAATGATGGAAAGAACTGTTGGATGTTGAGACTTTATCGTGCAAGCAGCTTTCACAAATGTGTAACATGCTTTTCTTTTTCATCAAATTGTCATGATCTGGAATGCACTGCCTGAAATGGCTGGAATTTGGTAGTAACTTTCAAAATGTGATCCAATAAGTGCTTGAAGGGAAAAAAAGTGGAAAAGCAGGTGAGTAGCCCTAATTAATACTTCTTCCAAAAAGTCAGTATGACAATATGGGCTGAGGGACCTTTGTCGGTGTTGCATTATTTTATGATTTTATGATACTGTTTGAAATGATGGAAAGAAGTGGTTGTGCTGTAAATCTGAAGCAAAAACAGAATACACTAGAAATACTCAGATCAGGCAACATCAATGAAGAGAGAAAATTAATTAACATTTCAATTTGATTTCAATTTGATCAAAGCTATTATGTTGCATACTGTACAAAAGGTGTTCTTTGTTTGGCATTTGATGAAGTACCAGGACCAACCAAGATATCCATCAGAAATGAAAAAGAAAAGAACAGGAGCACTTATACAGAGTTTTCTAAAAGGAATGGATACCCAAAAAGCACAATCCACCATTACCTCTGCAACAGACCACAACAAGAAGACACAACATGGCCAGACACGCTAGTCACCCTACTGTACATCAGAAACATATCAGAGATAACCACAATACTGCTCAGAGCCCTAGGTATCGGAATAGCCAACAAACCAACAACCATCCTACGACAGCTACTAACGAATATACAGGATCCCACAACCAATAAAACTAATGTAATATACAAAATACCATGCAAGGACTGTGAGAAACATTACATAGGCCAAACTGGAAGAAAACTGACAATAAGGATTCACAAACACCAACTAGCCACCAAGAGACACGACCAATTCTCAATTGTCTCAATACACACGGACAAAGAAGGACATGAATTCGACTGGGACAACACATCCATAATAGCACAAGCCAAACAGAGACATATCGGGGAATTCGAGGGGATATGACATTCCAACTGGAACTCATCAACAAACACATTGAACTAGACCCAATATACAAACCATTGAAAAACAGAACAAGAAGTGATGCCAACCATCCCAGCAAACCGAGGAATATAAATAACAAGTGGGACAGAACACCAACGCTTCACTAGAGGCGCACTGACTATGTTACCGAGCTGGGTGATGAAATGTCTGCAATCAAACACGCTGGCTCAGCGAGCAAGTCTACAACCTCATCCACAACCCGAGTTACAAATCTTCTCAAAAACTTTAAAGAAAAGCAGCAGAATATGGAGCGAAATTGGTGATGTTTAAATAAAAAGGGGAATAAAATGAAAATGTCACAATCTAACATAAAGATAGGAACTCCAAGCAGACTGTTAAACATCTGTAAAGAGCAAAATCACATTCTGGAATTTGGCTATGTATCCTATCTACTTCTTACAAATCAAGTTTGCTGCCTGGTGTATTTCCAGAAATTTGTTCTTTTTTCAGATCTCTATTTGCTTTTGAGGCAGCTGATGTCTTACAAAAATATTGCAAATAATTTTTCTCCATAGGGTCAGAAAGAGTACAAAGCAGGCAGATGTGATTATATGCATCTGTATGTAAATCGATAGACATTTACTTAAAGTAAATAACTTAATTTGCACAAAATTAAATACATCTGGTTTACTTTTCTAATGCCAGAGGATCAGATTCTGTCCAAAGTAGATGAGATAAATGTCTTAATGTGAACAGTATATTTCAGCAGGAAGGGCTAGATTTGCCTGACTAGAGCCAAACCAGATAAAGGATATAAACCAAAAGAACTGCGGATGCTGTAAATCAAGAACAAAAACAGAAGTTGCTGGAAAAGCTCAGCAGGTCTGGCAGCATCCGTGAAGAAAAAATCAGAATTAACGTTTCAGGTCTGGTGACCCTTCCTCGAAACAGAGGAAGACTTTATTTGAAGACTAATATTTGTAAAGGAGGGAGTCTATTAGCTTAGTTGATTGGACAGATGGTTTGCAAAGCAGAATGATGCCAACAGGATGGGTTCAATTCCTGCACCAGCTGAGGGCTACCATAAGGACTATCTTTCTCAACCTTTCCACTCAGGTTAAACCACCACAAGTCATCTCTCTCCCTCTCTCCCTTTCTCTCTCTCTCTCTACAATGAGAGACCAATCCCACAGTCTGGTAAGATTAGGGCAATGTTTCCTGTATTTGTAAAGGGAACATGAATTGCACTAAGTTATTTAATCAACAAAGTAATTTCAAAATCAGAAGAAAAGCTTCCATTGCTGCCTCAGGCCGGCCTTCAGAATTATTCTTCCCATTACCTTTTGAAAAGTCCAGCATTTATTGAATTGCAGATTGTCCATGGTTCGATTATCAATACCAGTGACACAAATAATACTCCATTTCTGTCACAGTCTTTGCCTCCCTACCTAATACAATCAGGGCAATGATCAGACCTCAGGCGCAGATCCCCAAGTTGTTACAGTTTCAGATAAGATACTGCAAATTGTTAAGCACCCAGGTGAGGAGGGAGAAACTGAACTCCCTTCTTTACTCCCCCCTCTTCTTCTTAGTTAGCTGGAGCAAGGTTAACTTAGAAGGATCCCCCTCACCACTTCTATTGTATATATGTTTCTTCCAGACTAAATGAATTTGTGCTTTAAAAAGGAGCCAATTTAGCCAGCCTTTCTTGAATTAACAAAAAGAGTCAGTTTATTAATTACAAATTCAACATGCATACACACAAATTAAAATTAGAAAGTGAGACCAGAAAACTAAAAGTAAAAACAATGACTTTGAATTGTTCATGAACAAAAGATAATATGACATTGCAGTTGTTATTGGGTTGCACTGGTAGGGCTGATGCTGATAGTTGAACGGTTCATTTTCAAGCTTCTTAATTGTATAGGCTAATTAAAGTTCCTTTGTCATGATTACATTTTTAACTGTTTGCAGCACTGAGTAATCTTACCGTCTTTCTTTTACCTGTAGTGTAAGGGTGTCCACTACCTGTTCTCAATCTGTGACCTCCACCGCATATAAGACACAATCAAGTCACTAGCAGCCTAATAATTTTTTTTCATTCACGGGATGTGAGCTGGTTTGGCCAACAGTAAATGGCCATCCCAAATCGGCCAGACAGCAGTTAAGTGTCAACGGCATTACTGTGGATTTGGAGTCACATGAAGGCCAGACATGAAATGGACAGCAGATTTCCTTCCAGATGGGCTTTTCCTGACAATGGTAATGGTTTTATAGTCATTAGGCTTTGAATTCAAATTCCGCCATAGTAGGATTTGAACCTAGATCCCCAAAGCACATTACCTAGTCTCTGGATTAATGGTCTAGCGATAATACCACTAGGCCATTGCCTCCCACTAGGTTGAAGCTCTTATTTAACCCCTTTATTTATATTCCTGGAAAAGGAAACCACAAAAAATGTAGCAAGAAGTGGTTCTCTGCTGAGAGGAATGTTTGGGGGTTGGGGGTGGTGGGAAATGGATAGTCAGGCACTATTTATTCTCTCAAGTTGTTTTCTCACACTGGTTGAAGTTTCTTTGGCATCTTTTGGTATTATATCCTATTGATCCCACACAGAATGTTTGCCAGCCAAACACTGAATTTATACCTGCATTTTTTTCCTCCACAGCGGTTCTCTTTGAAGAAAACACATTTTGAAATTAAGGGCTAAAAATGTCCTTCAATATTTTAAGGTTCTAGCCATATGTAGCCTGTAAAACAAGTTTGGAGTCACCTAAACACCATTATTTGCTTTATCCTCCTTGCTGTCTGACATTTTAAATCTGTATGTCCTATACAAATAGCCTCAGCCATCTCATAGGTTTCTCAACTTTTGAAAAAGCGACAATACGGATGAAGAACATGAATATTTTGATTTAGAGTTGCTTGAAAATTACTAGCAAGATTTGAAAGGGTCCATCATTCAAATCAGTCTTCCATATTGTCACATTCTAGACTAGGTGCCATGCTAGTTATAAAATAACTTATTTTTACTGTAAAGGGAAGGTCTGGTCTTATTGGTATTGTGAGCAACTGAATAGAGAGTCAATCAACTCCATTGCCTGTGCCTGTTATACTGCACTGCATTGCAGAGAATGCCTAGTACTACAGACATTTCCACTGCTTTACAACATAAGTAAGCAGTCTCTACCAACATATTTCCTGCATACAGTGGAGCCTTATAGGAGCAGTACCCAGCATGGGATGCTTGGAGTTCTATTAAAGGCACAGTAACTTGGAAAACACCATCCAGATATAAGCCTGTGAAGGGTTTAGAAGAAATGGTTAGGGCCTCCTACTGTTTTCAGAATATTTTAAAAAATACTTGTAAGACCTTAAGATCATAAGAAATAGGGTCTCTCAAACCTGCTCCATCATTCAGTAGGCTCATGGCTGATCTGACAATCCTCATGTCCACTTTCCTGCCCTTTTCCCATAACCCTAGATTCCCCTATTGATCACAAAGTTATCTATCTCAGTCTTAAATACGCACAAGAACTCTGTCCCCACAAATCTCCAACGACTTCCGACACTCAGAAGAAATTCCTCCTCACCACAGTCTTAAATTTGCGTCCGTTATTCTGAGACTATGGCCTAGACTCTCCCATGTGAGGAAACATCTTCTCAGCATTGACCCTGTCAAGCCTGTTAAAAATCCTATATATTTCAATGAGATCATCTCTCTTCTAAACTCAAGTGAATAGAGCCCCAACCAGTTTAGCCAATGCTTATAAGCTCATCCCTCCAAATCGGGGATCATCCTACTGGAACTTCTCTGAATTGCCTTTAATTAAGTGATATATTTTATTGAATAAGGGGACAAAAACTGCTGTCAGTGCTCCAGATGTAGTCTTGCCAGCACCTTGTACAGTTGCAGTCAGACCTCCTTGCTCTTGTACTCCATAGTTTTAATTGTGAAGTCATAAAATGCCACTTAATTTTAAAACTAAAATTTAGACAAGCAGACAGTTACATTTTTCTCTATTTACTTTTCTCCCCTCCTAAGGGCATGAACTTATTTCTGGAATGCAGTATGGCAGGTGCAGTTGCCAATTATGCACCATCATAGAGTCATATAGCATGGAAACAGACCCTTCGGTTCAATCAGTCCATGCTGACCATAATCCCAAACTAAACTAGTCCCACCTGCCTGCGCTTGGCCCATATCCCTCCAAATATTTCTTGTTCATGTACTTATCCAAATGTCTTTTACATGTTGTAACTGTATGTGCATCTACCATTTCCTCTGGAAATTCATTCCACACATGAACCTTTCTCTGTTTCAAAAAAAAAAATTGCTCCTTCCCTTTTTCAGATCTGTCTCATCTCACCTTAAAAATAGCCTTGAAATTCCCACTCTAGGGAAAATTTGCATTGTACCAAGTGAGAACCTTTACATGAAAAACAAACAGCCACAGCTGGTATTACGTCTGAGCCCAATTTATCCTTACCGAACAATTCGCTTATGACCGTTGGATGATGAGCAGGAGCACCAGTCCCATTTCTAATCAGGGGCACTGAAGTCATTTATATCATCTTTGTTGCCACCCTAGCCAATTTAGCTAATCCAGCGCCTACTGCAGATTGCACCTGACAACCTCCTGATCTTTGCTCTGTTTTCCAACTGATAAAAGTCACAGAATTAGGACAGTTTCGTCAATACTCATGCAAGGTTGTGCCGCAGAAAGCAGTCAAACAATTACTAACTAATTACAGATACCGCAAACAATTTGACACACGTACAGTTATGTAGAATCTACACAAGACCAAATATTGTAAGATATGCATTTTAGTGAAAACTTTACTAATATTGCTACATTCATGTTAATATCTAGAAAACAGATATCATACATTATCATGAATTACACACTGCTGTGAATTTGGAATTTGAAGTGCTGTTGTCACCTTACAGTTTAAACAGGCACAGATACATGTTCCGACCATCCTACTGTCCTGTGAAGTTGAACTCCATTTCCAATTATACTGCAATTTTCCTTTTTTTGTCAGTTAATCTGCTTCAATCCTGGACATTTCACATGTTAATTATGTGTATCCACATTGACAGCAGAAACCTTTTGATTTAAATTAAACTAAATTAAGCTTAATTTAATTTAATATCTAATCAGTATATAAGGTTTTCTTTGATTTAAATGTGATCTAATGTGGCTGGACAGTACTGACATTTGCCTGTGGACATTGCAATGAATAATGTCATATTAAATGTTAAATGTTAAATGTTAAATGGCACACTTTCACTCTTTGAAACAGAAAATTTGGTTTTCACTTCAGTTCTAACTGGAAAGCTTCCCTCATCACTTTGAAAAGTCATAACCCAGTGGAGCTGAAAATGGGACCTAATTAATCTGAAGATAATTCTCTAAAAGTAGAGCCAAGCATATTTGAAAAATAGTAATGAGAAATGCTCACCTCATTTGAAGGCCCATAAGGGACTATAAAATTTGGTTGATTCTCACTGGTAGTAAAGATAGTATTTTTTTTAAAAATATGTACAACCTGCTCACGGAGCTTGTGAGCTCTATTCTGTTCCTTTGATCTTGTTCCAAACCAAATTGTTCTGCTGCAATAGTGTGAATGAACTTCAACAAGTTCCAAGTAACTCCAAGTAGCAAATAATTTAACCCTTCTTAGAATTATAGTCTACTCTGCCTGCCTTGCTGATATATTCTTCTTGTCTCACTGTGCTGTATATTCCCCATAGCCCTACAAATATTTCCTTTTCAATATTTATCCAGTTCTTATTTAAAGTTACCACTGAACTGCCCTTTTAAAGCAATGCATTCCAATTTATCATAATTCTGTGTAATTCTCCAATTAATTTTCTTCATCTTTGCTCTGGTTCTTTTGTCAATTCTTAGAACTGAGACCTTTGTTAAATATTTCTCTTACATCAAACACCTCATAATTTTTAAACTCCATTAATTACGACCCTAACCTTCTCTGTTCTGAAAGTGTTACAGCCCCCTTACTCTCCACGAAGCTAAATTAAGTAGTTCTCACTTTGTTAAATTACTTTTACATGTTTAACCAGAGAACAAGTAACATTTGAGAACAATTTATACATCGTTTACAATGCAATTTGATCATTTTGTGAATGTCCTTGTTAGTATATCTATAGTTGCTTTTATAAAATATAAACAGAACGCAATCAAATGACTTGGCAATGCATGCAGTATTTCAGAGAGAGAAAAGAAAGCTGATGTTTCTGGTTGATGGTTTCATTAGAACTGGGGCATTTAACTGAAACGTTAACTGTTTCTTTCTCTATACATGCTTCCCCACTGTCTGAGTACAATTATAGAACGAGACCTTTCAGTCGCTGGGGTCCGTGCCAGCTCTCTGGAAGAAGAAATCATTTGGTCTCATTCTGCTACTTTTTCCTTCCACTGTGAACCTGCTATTTTTCTCTCTCACGTGTTTATCTGAATCCCTTTTGAAAGCCACAATGGATCTGCCTCCATCACATTCTCAGGTAGTGCATTCCAGATCGTAATCATTCTGTGTGCAACAGGTTTTCATCTTGTCACCATCGGTTCTTTTGCCAATCATTTTAAATCAGTGATTTTTGTTCTTCACTGTTCTGTATTTGAGAGCCTTCTGGTTGGGCTCCCCGGAACTCTGTTGTTGGGACTGGATTGGTTTGTTTTTCTGGGTCCTTGTTCATCTTAATGCACCGATTGGTGCAAAGGGCAAGATACCCAAAACTGTGCAAAATCACTGAAGGGTGTTAAAATTCTTTTCTAAATCTCTGCTGATTTATTAACAGCAGTGGGAGCGTGTAGTAGATGTAGAAAAAGTATAAATTAATTTATAAGGAGTTGCTCTATGTTATGATGAAAGCTTTCCACATTGACTACAATAATTAAACAAAAAGTACAGATAATACTGATCCCCATTTAAAGACAGGCTGATTTACTTGGATGAGTTTTAGGAGTTCTTGGTGCAGTAGTTTGTTCTTATGGATGACACGTCATATGCTTGACACAACAGAGATCGTTCCTGATTGATTGCAAAGCTTAAATATTCTGACTACAATTAAAATCAGAAGTAAAACCTAGCATTTATCAGATTAGTGTGCAAAGTATTTTTTTGTCTCTTTACCTACGCAAGACCATATGTTGCCCTACAGAGGGTGAAACAAAGTATTCCTAGACTGAAAGGTTTGCTATATGAAGAGAGGTTGAGTATGAAAGTGTGGCAAATGCTAACAATCCCTTCTTGACCTAACAATGTCCTTTGTGACCTGCCTGTTGATAAAGTTGACCACTCCATCCTCCTTCAAAGCTTTTCCACAGCAGATATTTTTAATCAACCTGTTCAGGGATATCATTATGTACAACTGGAGCAGGTGGGATTTGAACCCAGGCCTCCTGGCCCAGAGGTACAGACACTACAGCTGTGCCGCAAGATCCCTGAGATTCAGTCACCTGAAACAATTCTAATCATAGCTAGACTTGCCAATGCTTCTCTTCTCACTGCTGAGCAATGAATTGTGGTGATGCCCAAGGATCTATGCTTTGCCCCTTCTCTTTGTCATTTACACAGTGCCCCTTGGCAACATCACTGAGAAACACAGCATCAGTTTTGTGTGTCTATTGACTGAAACCAGTTTCACCTCATCACCACTTCTTTCTTCAACTCTTTCATGAATTCTAACTTGCCAGTCTGCTTCATCCAACATCCTGTACTGGAATAGCAAAAATTACCTTGAACTAAATATTGAGGAAACTGAAGCCCTGGCCTTTGGTACTATCACAAACTTCATCCCTTTCTTTGGTAAATGGCTGAAGTTGAACTGAATCATTCAAAATCACAATGTCATATTTAGTTCTGAAAGGATCTTCTAATCACCCATCATTAACACGACTCTTTTCTGACTGAGCAACATCATCTGATCTGTTGCTGAAACCCTCGTCTGTGCCCGTTGCCAACTTTTGACTTGTCTATTCTGATGCCCTCCTGACCAGCCTCTGGATTTTACCCTCAATGTTCTGGCAGTTATCCAAAAATCTGATACCTCTGACCTGACATAACAAGTCCCATTTACTTTTCATCTCTCCCTTTCATGACCTAAACTGGCTTCCAAGTTTTAAAAACAAGCCTCAATTTTAAAATTCTTACCCCTTGTTTCTAAATCCCATGTGGGCTAACCCCTTCCTATCTCTGTTATCTCCTCCACCCCCACAAAACTCAAGTGTTTGCTCTTTCCTCTTTCTGGTCGTTAAGCATCTCCAATTCTAATTGCATTACCATTGCTGGCTGTGCTTTCTGATGCCAAGGCCCTATGCTCTTGAATTTCTTCCCTGAATCCCTTTGTCTTTCTTCCTTCCATCAAAGATGTTCCTTAAAAACTATCTCTATGGTTAATCTGCTGCTGTCAGCTGCCTAGCATCGAGCCTTCCATTGGGAATTAAACCACCCGCTGATAAATTATGTAAACAGGTTCCTTTCATCAGATGGACTGCAGGTATCTACAAGTCAGCCTTGACATGCAACACATCAGCTGCGCACAGCTCCAATACATGTTCTGGCAACAGAACTATATGTTTAAATTTAACAAGCAGCCATTGCTCTACAAATAAATTCAAACCCTTCTAAATGTGTGACTGCAGTAAGAAAATTCAACCAAGATAGTAATTTTGGGTGATGTATTTCATTGGCACTTTTCAAAGTTGTCTGAATACTTAGATCTTTGGAATTCATAATGCATCTACTCCAATTGTTTTAAACTTGCATATCTTCTTTGTCGCATGAAAAACACAGAGGCTTCTTTAGGTGCTGTCTCCTTGAGAGCTTTGTTTAGTGTTGCAAGATTTCTACAAGTTCACCGAAATTTTACCCAGGAAAAAGTGGTTCCACAGAAGGTAACCTAGTTATCATCAGTTAAAAAAAGTTAACAGTCAAACTCTATCCCAGTTTTATCTTCACCTGATGTGCACAAACTGAGGATAAATTTGACTTCAGATGATAGTGCAAAATGAATGACTGTAATATTAGCTCCTGCGCCGATTCAACACTCCCACAATCTTCATTCACTCCAAGGGAAACAAAAATAATGAAGGCTAATTGATGATGTATCAAGCTGGTATAGCATTTTACACTATTGTCTACTCCCAGGCTTTCCTGCTGGACTCTTGTAAAAACAATCAGAAATTGGGAGCCTGGCAGCTTTTCGTTGAGGAAGACAATTGAAAACTTCTACTGTTAACTCGATGCAAATTAACAACGTTTTACATTTACAATTCAGAAAGCATCCCAATACATTTTTATCAAAGTGTTGACAAAATGTGATAATGAGGCATGTGCCATTTGGTTAAAAAGCCAATAGGAAACTACTCAAGACTCATTTGTTATTTGTAATTTACTTTCTAGATATGGAAAAGCCAACATTTATTGTCTATCTCCAAAGGTGGTGGACCCTAACCAAAACAGTTCGATACAATGTAATACCAGGCTCAGTATTCAAAAGTTAAATGTTGGTATGGAACTGCAGTCAATTATAAGACTGAGCTGATGAGCCTGACAGGTTTCCTTTACTAAATGGCATTAATGAATCGGATTTCTATGACATTCACTTTTAAAGATTTGTCTCTCCATCTTCAGTTTTAAAATGGAAATGGTGGCAGTGCTTTTGTGGTAATGTCACTGGATTAGTAATCCAGAATCGCAGACTAATGTTCTGGGAGCATGGGCTGGAAGGTGGTGAAAATTGCATTCAATGAAAACCTGGACTTCAAAACTGGTCTAATGGAAACCATGTAACCATTGTTGATTGTCATAAAAATTGACTTGCTTTATTAATGTCCTTTAGGGAAGGAAATCTTATGGTATAACCAGATTGCTGGTGAGGTTCCGGTTCTGGTTCCAGTTCCAGAAGGGATACCCCAAACTGTTAAGTTCCCTGGGTGAGGAGGAATGAACACTCCTTTATTCACCCATCTCCTTGGTTGGTTGTAAAAAATCCCTTACCTGGTGGATTCCTATCTCCCAGGCCCATTCTGTTTTCAAAGGAGCCAACTTGATTAGGTTTTCTTGAATTAACAAGAACAGGACATTTATCCATTACTACATGAGAAGAATTAATAACATAATACACATACACACAGGTTAGAAATAAGAGGGGAGTCCAAAAAGATTAAAATGTTTTTTTAAAAAAAGAGATCCACCTCTAAATGGTTTGTAAAGAATAGATAGTTGAACATTTCAGCGGAGGTTACCATTAGCATTGACATTCATAGTTGAACAGTCAGTTTTCACAAACTTTAGTCTGAGATTCTGCTGCTCTGATTTCTTTCAACCATGATTGAATCCCAGTATTCTGGCTGAGCGGGAGCCCTTCTGTCATCCTGTTTCATTTTTAATTACACTCAGAGTGAGAGATTATCTTTTCCTGTAACACAGGGAAGACTAGGGAATAATTATCCAAATGTGACCTTCACAACACGCTAATGTTCAAACTCAAGCTGGCACACAAGAGCATTTAATTCCATTATTACACTGCAGCAGAGCTGAAACTGGCTTTTTAAACTCCTTGCTCATTCTCCAAAGGGAAGAACACAAAATATGTCTGCAGTTTGGGATAAAATCCATGGCTGGCGGCTTGCTTTTCAGCCGAGTGTTGTCTTCATCTCGTTACCTTGGTAGTTTCAGGAGATCAATTCACTCTGTTTGATGTTTGTTTGACACCTTTAGGTATTACATGCTAACATAGAATTTATTACACTGCAGTATTTTTATATTTCCAGCAGGCTTCTTTTAAAAAAACACATTTTGGAATGAAGGGCTAAAAGCACCCCTAGTGTTTTGAAGTCCTGACTTGTTGTTGTAACACTTGCCTGTTCTGACCTACCCTACAGATGTCCAGCATTATGGTTGACTCCTTTCTGTCCTCTGGGTAAATAGAGATGGGAAATACTGACTCAACCAATGATATCCACACCTCATGATTGAATAGAAAACAAACTTCTCAAACTGCCAGAGTTAAATTTGAAGTCCTAATCTTTGAATTAATACTATTCACCACAAATCTACGTACACCATAAATAACTGGCAATTGGGGATTAATGATCACGCAGCAAACAAAAATATAGTAAGAAAGAAATCACATTTCTCAAAAGACAATGTAAGAAATCACTTATTGTGCCATTGGTATATAAGGTTGTTATACATTAAAACTTATAAAAATACTTAAAGACATTATATGAAAATCCTCAACTACTCACAGAAAAAGACACAACCTGAGGAGGAATGTGATGGGGTTTTGGTTGCTAATGGCACGCCCCTGCCCATATTCGAGACCCTCTCCTATAATGCCCACAAGAAGGTAACATCCATGCCTAATGTTGGCCTTCTGGGTTGCTGTGCAGCCAGCTGCTGTAGTCTGTACAGTAGTGCTGCAGTTCACAGATACTGTGCCCTCGGGCAGGTTCGCACACAGTTCCTGGTGGAAAGGCCAGCCAGTGACCACTGAAGTATCTGACAGAACAAGACTCGGTGAGCATTCCCATTCGTTTTGCTGGTGTTGATCCTACCCATTTTTTTTGTCAACAAACACAATTAGATCAAGAAGTGAAAAATACCATGCTTAGTGATTTATACTTACCTAAGTAGCTCACAATACTGTAAACACAATTCCTTGGATAATCAAGTTAAAACATCACTCATTCATCCAGTATGAATGTGGCAGGTAAGATGTAATCTCACATTCTAGATAAATGGTTTGGATTGCTTTGATTTATGACATATGTTGAAAACCAGCTTCATTTCACACTTTTAATATTCAGCGTATAACCTTCTCTTGAATACGTAGCCAACAAATTGATGCAAAGAAAGGCATGCAGATATTTTGAATAATGGAAAATCTTTTGTTCAATTTTAAAACGTAAAATAACCATAACTGTCATTTTCAGTAGAAAATATATTTTCTGAGGTGTGAAGTCAATGTGTGTCTGTAGTAAAACTATTTTAATTTTTCTGTTTCTTTGCCTTCACCATCCTCCAAAAATGATCAAAAGACAAATGTCATAATTTTAAAAAGTTTTTTAAGCAAGAGCCCAGCTAAAGCTATTAATTTTCAGTACAGAAAGACAGGCTTTCTAAGACAGGACTTGCGAAAGAGAAATATCTGTGATTTGTTTGGTTTATTTTTAGAATTCCAAAACAATTATTTACATAGGATTTGTTTAAACAGCTGTGATAACAGAAACATTTATTGAAAGCACTAATGACTCGTTTTCCAGAAACCTGGTTTCCAAAAACACATTTAATTGGAATTGTGCAACCTGAACTTCATTCAGAAACTGTGTAAAGTCTGAACATCTGAACGTTTTGAGGTAATCTTTGATACATATAGCAAGATTGTATAAGACAGAGGAAAATAATTAGGAGAAGAAGCAGGTTACTTAGCCTTCAGACCTGCACAATTCAATCATGTTTGATCTGAATGTGGCCTCAAGTCTAGTTTCTTCTGGTATTATATAACCCTTAAATCATTGTGGATCAAAAATCTAACTGAGCTATGAAAATATTCAATACCCAGCTTCCACTGCTCCATAATGTACAGCATTTTAAAGATTAATGACTCTGAGAGTCTGTCTTAAATAGGACAGCCCTTAATCTCAATCTGTGTCTCATAGTTCTTAGATTCTCCCACAAAATGAAATCCTCTCAGCACCTACTCTGCCCAGCTCCCTTGAAATCCTGTCTTTCAAAAACATCAGACCTCAGCCTTTCTTATCTCCATTTAGATTAGGCCCAATCTGCTCACTCTTTCCTTTTAACTCCTTCATTCCAGGAATCAACCTAGTTAACTTTCTCTGAACTCCAGTGCAAGTATAAAAACTGAAAGAACTGTGGATGCTGTAAATCAGGAACAAAAATAAAATTGCTGGAAAAGCTCAGCAGGTCTGGCAGCATCTGTGAAGGAAAAAACAGAGTTAACATTTCGGGTCCAGTGATCCTTC